>NW_027102259.1:0-78028 GCF_035609145.1 Eleutherodactylus coqui
TTGTCCACTTCTAGGGTCTGTCTCTTAAAGGGCCAGTCCGCAAAACATGTCACATGTTCAAGTGGCTTTCCTCTTCATAAGCCACATTGACATTTCCAAAGGTCTGTCCATTCCCAGGGTTGTCTCTTAGAAGGCCACCCACACACAATAATGCATCTTTAAGGACTGTCCACTTCCATGGTCATCCTCTTCATAGGCCAGTCACCTTAAAGTATTGCCAATTTTAAAGGTCCGTAAGCTTCCCAGGTCCACCTCTTAAAGGGCCAGTACACTTAAAATGCTGTTGTTTCGAGGGTTTGTACACAACCCTGGTCAACCTCTTAAAGGACATAATTCCCTAAATTTGTCACCTCTTCAAGGGTTTGTCCACTTCTAGGGTCTGCCTCTTAAAGGGCCAGTCCGCAAAACATGTCACATGTTCAAGTGGCTTTCCACTTCATAAGCCACATTGACATTTCCAAAGGTCTGTCCATTCCCAGGGTTGTCTCTTAGAAGGCCACCCACACACAATAATGCATCTTTAAGGACTGTCCACTTCCATGGTCATCCTCTTCATAGGCCAGTCACCTTAAAGTATTGCCAATTTTAAAGGTCCGTAAGCTTCCCAGGTCCACCTCTTAAAGGGCCAGTACACTTAAAATGCTGTTGTTTCGAGGGTTTGTACACAACCCTGGTCAACCTCTTAAAGGACATAATTCCCTAAATTTGTCACCTCTTCAAGGGTTTGTCCACTTCTAGGGTCTGCCTCTTAAAGGGCCAGTCCGCAAAACATGTCACATGTTCAAGTGGCTTTCCACTTCATAAGCCACATTGACATTTCCAAAGGTCTGTCCATTCCCAGGGTTGTCTCTTAGAAGGCCACCCACACACAATAATGCATCTTTAAGGACTGTCCACTTCCATGGTCATCCTCTTCATAGGCCAGTCACCTTAAAGTATTGCCAATTTTAAAGGTCCGTAAGCTTCCCAGGTCCACCTCTTAAAGGGCCAGTACACTTAAAATGCTGTTGTTTCGAGGGTTTGTACACAACCCTGGTCAACCTCTTAAAGGACATAATTCCCTAAATTTGTCACCTCTTCAAGGGTTTGTCCACTTCTAGGGTCTGCCTCTTAAAGGGCCAGTCCGCAAAACATGTCACATGTTCAAGTGGCTTTCCACTTCATAAGCCACATTGACATTTCCAAAGGTCTGTCCATTCCCAGGGTTGTCTCTTAGAAGGCCACCCACACACAATAATGCATCTTTAAGGACTGTCCACTTCCATGGTCATCCTCTTCATAGGCCAGTCACCTTAAAGTATTGCCAATTTTAAAGGTCCGTAAGCTTCCCAGGTCCACCTCTTAAAGGGCCAGTACACTTAAAATGCTGTTGTTTCGAGGGTTTGTACACAACCCTGGTCAACCTCTTAAAGGACATAATTCCCTAAATTTGTCACCTCTTCAAGGGTTTGTCCACTTCTAGGGTCTGCCTCTTAAAGGGCCAGTCCGCAAAACATGTCACATGTTCAAGTGGCTTTCCACTTCATAAGCCACATTGACATTTCCAAAGGTCTGTCCATTCCCAGGGTTGTCTCTTAGAAGGCCACCCACACACAATAATGCATCTTTAAGGACTGTCCACTTCCATGGTCATCCTCTTCATAGGCCAGTCACCTTAAAGTATTGCCAATTTTAAAGGTCCGTAAGCTTCCCAGGTCCACCTCTTAAAGGGCCAGTACACTTAAAATGCTGTTGTTTCGAGGGTTTGTACACAACCCTGGTCAACCTCTTAAAGGACATAATTCCCTAAATTTGTCACCTCTTCAAGGGTTTGTCCACTTCTAGGGTCTGCCTCTTAAAGGGCCAGTCCGCAAAACATGTCACATGTTCAAGTGGCTTTCCACTTCATAAGCCACATTGACATTTCCAAAGGTCTGTCCATTCCCAGGGTTGTCTCTTAGAAGGCCACCCACACACAATAATGCATCTTTAAGGACTGTCCACTTCCATGGTCATCCTCTTCATAGGCCAGTCACCTTAAAGTATTGCCAATTTTAAAGGTCCGTAAGCTTCCCAGGTCCACCTCTTAAAGGGCCAGTACACTTAAAATGCTGTTGTTTCGAGGGTTTGTACACAACCCTGGTCAACCTCTTAAAGGACATAATTCCCTAAATTTGTCACCTCTTCAAGGGTTTGTCCACTTCTAGGGTCTGCCTCTTAAAGGGCCAGTCCGCAAAACATGTCACATGTTCAAGTGGCTTTCCACTTCATAAGCCACATTGACATTTCCAAAGGTCTGTCCATTCCCAGGGTTGTCTCTTAGAAGGCCACCCACACACAATAATGCATCTTTAAGGACTGTCCACTTCCATGGTCATCCTCTTCATAGGCCAGTCACCTTAAAGTATTGCCAATTTTAAAGGTCCGTAAGCTTCCCAGGTCCACCTCTTAAAGGGCCAGTACACTTAAAATGCTGTTGTTTCGAGGGTTTGTACACAACCCTGGTCAACCTCTTAAAGGACATAATTCCCTAAATTTGTCACCTCTTCAAGGGTTTGTCCACTTCTAGGGTCTGCCTCTTAAAGGGCCAGTCCGCAAAACATGTCACATGTTCAAGTGGCTTTCCACTTCATAAGCCACATTGACATTTCCAAAGGTCTGTCCATTCCCAGGGTTGTCTTTTAGAAGGCCACCCACACACAATAATGCATCTTTAAGGACTGTCCACTTCCATGGTCATCCTCTTCATAGGCCAGTCACCTTAAAGTATTGCCAATTTTAAAGGTCCGTAAGCTTCCCAGGTCCACCTCTTAAAGGGCCAGTACACTTAAAATGCTGTTGTTTCGAGGGTTTGTACACAACCCTGGTCAACCTCTTAAAGGACATAATTCCCTAAATTTGTCACCTCTTCAAGGGTTTGTCCACTTCTAGGGTCTGCCTCTTAAAGGGCCAGTCCGCAAAACATGTCACATGTTCAAGTGGCTTTCCACTTCATAAGCCACATTGACATTTCCAAAGGTCTGTCCATTCCCAGGGTTGTCTCTTAGAAGGCCACCCACACACAATAATGCATCTTTAAGGACTGTCCACTTCCATGGTCATCCTCTTCATAGGCCAGTCACCTTAAAGTATTGCCAATTTTAAAGGTCCGTAAGCTTCCCAGGTCCACCTCTTAAAGGGCCAGTACACTTAAAATGCTGTTGTTTCGAGGGTTTGTACACAACCCTGGTCAACCTCTTAAAGGACATAATTCCCTAAATTTGTCACCTCTTCAAGGGTTTGTCCACTTCTAGGGTCTGCCTCTTAAAGGGCCAGTCCGCAAAACATGTCACATGTTCAAGTGGCTTTCCACTTCATAAGCCACATTGACATTTCCAAAGGTCTGTCCATTCCCAGGGTTGTCTCTTAGAAGGCCACCCAAACACAATAATGCATCTTTAAGGACTGTCCACTTCCATGGTCATCCTCTTCATAGGCCAGTCACCTTAAAGTATTGCCAATTTTAAAGGTCCGTAAGCTTCCCAGGTCCACCTCTTAAAGGGCCAGTACACTTAAAATGCTGTTGTTTCGAGGGTTTGTACACAACCCTGGTCAACCTCTTAAAGGACATAATTCCCTAAATTTGTCACCTCTTCAAGGGTTTGTCCACATCTAGGGTCTGCCTCTTAAAGGGCCAGTCCGCAAAACATGTCACATGTTCAAGTGGATTTCCACTTCATAAGCCACATTGACATTTCCAAAGGTCTGTCCATTCCCAGGGTTGTCTCTTAGAAGGCCACCCACACACAATAATGCATCTTTAAGGACTGTCCACTTCCATGGTCATCCTCTTCATAGGCCAGTCACCTTAAAGTATTGCCAATTTTAAAGGTCCGTAAGCTTCCCAGGTCCACCTCTTAAAGGGCCAGTACACTTAAAATGCTGTTGTTTCGAGGGTTTGTACACAACCCTGGTCAACCTCTTAAAGGACATAATTCCCTAAATTTGTCACCTCTTCAAGGGTTTGTCCACTTCTAGGGTCTGCCTCTTAAAGGGCCAGTCCGCAAAACATGTCACATGTTCAAGTGGCTTTCCACTTCATAAGCCACATTGACATTTCCAAAGGTCTGTCCATTCCCAGGGTTGTCTCTTAGAAGGTCACCCACACACAATAATGCATCTTTAAGGACTGTCCACTTCCATGGTCATCCTCTTCATAGGCCAGTCACCTTAAAGTATTGCCAATTTTAAAGGTCCGTAAGCTTCCCAGGTCCACCTCTTAAAGGGCCAGTACACTTAAAATGCTGTTGTTTCGAGGGTTTGTACACAACCCTGGTCAACCTCTTAAAGGACATAATTCCCTAAATTTGCCACCTCTTCAAGGGTTTGTCCACTTCTAGGGTCTGCCTCTTAAAGGGCCAGTCCGCAAAACATGTCACATGTTCAAGTGGCTTTCCACTTCATAAGCCACATTGACATTTCCAAAGGTCTGTCCATTCCCAGGGTTGTCTCTTAGAAGGCCACCCACACACAATAATGCATCTTTAAGGACTGTCCACTTCCATGGTCATCCTCTTCATAGGCCAGTCACCTTAAAGTATTGCCAATTTTAAAGGTCCGTAAGCTTCCCAGGTCCACCTCTTAAAGGGCCAGTACACTTAAAATGCTGTTGTTTCGAGGGTTTGTACACAACCCTGGTCAACCTCTTAAAGGACATAATTCCCTAAATTTGCCACCTCTTCAAGGGTTTGTCCACTTCTAGGGTCTGCCTCTTAAAGGGCCAGTCCGCAAAACATGTCACATGTTCAAGTGGCTTTCCACTTCATAAGCCACATTGACATTTCCAAAGGTCTGTCCATTCCCAGGGTTGTCTCTTAGAAGGCCACCCACACACAATAATGCATCTTTAAGGACTGTCCACTTCCATGGTCATCCTCTTCATAGGCCAGTCACCTTAAAGTATTGCCAATTTTAAAGGTCCGTAAGCTTCCCAGGTCCACCTCTTAAAGGGCCAGTACACTTAAAATGCTGTTGTTTCGAGGGTTTGTACACAACCCTGGTCAACCTCTTAAAGGACATAATTCCCTAAATTTGTCACCTCTTCAAGGGTTTGTCCACTTCTAGGGTCTGCCTCTTAAAGGGCCAGTCCGCAAAACATGTCACATGTTCAAGTGGCTTTCCACTTCATAAGCCACATTGACATTTCCAAAGGTCTGTCCATTCCCAGGGTTGTCTCTTAGAAGGCCACCCACACACAATAATGCATCTTTAAGGACTGTCCACTTCCATGGTCATCCTCTTCATAGGCCAGTCACCTTAAAGTATTGCCAATTTTAAAGGTCCGTAAGCTTCCCAGGTCCACCTCTTAAAGGGCCAGTACACTTAAAATGCTGTTGTTTCGAGGGTTTGTACACAACCCTGGTCAACCTCTTAAAGGACATAATTCCCTAAATTTGCCACCTCTTCAAGGGTTTGTCCACTTCTAGGGTCTGCCTCTTAAAGGGCCAGTCCGCAAAACATGTCACATGTTCAAGTGGCTTTCCACTTCATAAGCCACATTGACATTTCCAAAGGTCTGTCCATTCCCAGGGTTGTCTCTTAGAAGGCCACCCACACACAATAATGCATCTTTAAGGACTGTCCACTTCCATGGTCATCCTCTTCATAGGCCAGTCACCTTAAAGTATTGCCAATTTTAAAGGTCCGTAAGCTTCCCAGGTCCACCTCTTAAAGGGCCAGTACACTTAAAATGCTGTTGTTTCGAGGGTTTGTACACAACCCTGGTCAACCTCTTAAAGGACATAATTCCCTAAATTTGCCACCTCTTCAAGGGTTTGTCCACTTCTAGGGTCTGCCTCTTAAAGGGCCAGTCCGCAAAACATGTCACATGTTCAAGTGGCTTTCCACTTCATAAGCCACATTGACATTTCCAAAGGTCTGTCCATTCCCAGGGTTGTCTCTTAGAAGGCCACCCACACACAATAATGCATCTTTAAGGACTGTCCACTTCCATGGTCATCCTCTTCATAGGCCAGTCACCTTAAAGTATTGCCAATTTTAAAGGTCCGTAAGCTTCCCAGGTCCACCTCTTAAAGGGCCAGTACACTTAAAATGCTGTTGTTTCGAGGGTTTGTACACAACCCTGGTCAACCTCTTAAAGGACATAATTCCCTAAATTTGCCACCTCTTCAAGGGTTTGTCCACTTCTAGGGTCTGCCTCTTAAAGGGCCAGTCCGCAAAACATGTCACATGTTCAAGTGGCTTTCCACTTCATAAGCCACATTGACATTTCCAAAGGTCTGTCCATTCCCAGGGTTGTCTCTTAGAAGGCCACCCACACACAATAATGCATCTTTAAGGACTGTCCACTTCCATGGTCATCCTCTTCATAGGCCAGTCACCTTAAAGTATTGCCAATTTTAAAGGTCCGTAAGCTTCCCAGGTCCACCTCTTAAAGGGCCAGTACACTTAAAATGCTGTTGTTTCGAGGGTTTGTACACAACCTGGTCAACCTCTTAAAGGACATAATTCCCTAAATTTGTCACCTCTTCAAGGGTTTGTCCACTTCTAGGGTCTGCCTCTTAAAGGGCCAGTCCGCAAAACATGTCACATGTTCAAGTGGCTTTCCACTTCATAAGCCACATTGACATTTCCAAAGGTCTGTCCATTCCCAGGGTTGTCTCTTAGAAGGCCACCCACACACAATAATGCATCTTTAAGGACTGTCCACTTCCATGGTCATCCTCTTCATAGGCCAGTCACCTTAAAGTATTGCCAATTTTAAAGGTCCGTAAGCTTCCCAGGTCCACCTCTTAAAGGGCCAGTACACTTAAAATGCTGTTGTTTCGAGGGTTTGTACACAACCCTGGTCAACCTCTTAAAGGACATAATTCCCTAAATTTGTCACCTCTTCAAGGGTTTGTCCACTTCTAGGGTCTGCCTCTTAAAGGGCCAGTCCGCAAAACATGTCACATGTTCAAGTGGCTTTCCACTTCATAAGCCACATTGACATTTCCAAAGGTCTGTCCATTCCCAGGGTTGTCTCTTAGAAGGCCACCCACACACAATAATGCATCTTTAAGGACTGTCCACTTCCATGGTCATCCTCTTCATAGGCCAGTCACCTTAAAGTATTGCCAATTTTAAAGGTCCGTAAGCTTCCCAGGTCCACCTCTTAAAGGGCCAGTACACTTAAAATGCTGTTGTTTCGAGGGTTTGTACACAACCCTGGTCAACCTCTTAAAGGACATAATTCCCTAAATTTGTCACCTCTTCAAGGGTTTGTCCACTTCTAGGGTCTGCCTCTTAAAGGGCCAGTCCGCAAAACATGTCACATGTTCAAGTGGCTTTCCACTTCATAAGCCACATTGACATTTCCAAAGGTCTGTCCATTCCCAGGGTTGTCTCTTAGAAGGCCACCCACACACAATAATGCATCTTTAAGGACTGTCCACTTCCATGGTCATCCTCTTCATAGGCCAGTCACCTTAAAGTATTGCCAATTTTAAAGGTCCGTAAGCTTCCCAGGTCCACCTCTTAAAGGGCCAGTACACTTAAAATGCTGTTGTTTCGAGGGTTTGTACACAACCCTGGTCAACCTCTTAAAGGACATAATTCCCTAAATTTGTCACCTCTTCAAGGGTTTGTCCACTTCTAGGGTCTGCCTCTTAAAGGGCCAGTCCGCAAAACATGTCACATGTTCAAGTGGCTTTCCACTTCATAAGCCACATTGACATTTCCAAAGGTCTGTCCATTCCCAGGGTTGTCTCTTAGAAGGCCACCCACACACAATAATGCATCTTTAAGGACTGTCCACTTCCATGGTCATCCTCTTCATAGGCCAGTCACCTTAAAGTATTGCCAATTTTAAAGGTCCGTAAGCTTCCCAGGTCCACCTCTTAAAGGGCCAGTACACTTAAAATGCTGTTGTTTCGAGGGTTTGTACACAACCCTGGTCAACCTCTTAAAGGACATAATTCCCTAAATTTGCCACCTCTTCAAGGGTTTGTCCACTTCTAGGGTCTGCCTCTTAAAGGGCCAGTCCGCAAAACATGTCACATGTTCAAGTGGCTTTCCACTTCATAAGCCACATTGACATTTCCAAAGGTCTGTCCATTCCCAGGGTTGTCTCTTAGAAGGCCACCCACACACAATAATGCATCTTTAAGGACTGTCCACTTCCATGGTCATCCTCTTCATAGGCCAGTCACCTTAAAGTATTGCCAATTTTAAAGGTCCGTAAGCTTCCCAGGTCCACCTCTTAAAGGGCCAGTACACTTAAAATGCTGTTGTTTCGAGGGTTTGTACACAACCCTGGTCAACCTCTTAAAGGACATAATTCCCTAAATTTGTCACCTCTTCAAGGGTTTGTCCACATCTAGGGTCTGCCTCTTAAAGGGCCAGTCCGCAAAACATGTCACATGTTCAAGTGGCTTTCCACTTCATAAGCCACATTGACATTTCCAAAGGTCTGTCCATTCCCAGGGTTGTCTCTTAGAAGGCCACCCACACACAATAATGCATCTTTAAGGACTGTCCACTTCCATGGTCATCCTCTTCATAGGCCAGTCACCTTAAAGTATTGCCAATTTTAAAGGTCCGTAAGCTTCCCGGGTCCACCTCTTAAAGGGCCAGTACACTTAAAATGCTGTTGTTTCGAGGGTTTGTACACAACCCTGGTCAACCTCTTAAAGGACATAATTCCCTAAATTTGTCACCTCTTCAAGGGTTTGTCCACTTCTAGGGTCTGCCTCTTAAAGGGCCAGTCCGCAAAACATGTCACATGTTCAAGTGGCTTTCCACTTCATAAGCCACATTGACATTTCCAAAGGTCTGTCCATTCCCAGGGTTGTCTCTTAGAAGGCCACCCACACACAATAATGCATCTTTAAGGACTGTCCACTTCCATGGTCATCCTCTTCATAGGCCAGTCACCTTAAAGTATTGCCAATTTTAAAGGTCCGTAAGCTTCCCAGGTCCACCTCTTAAAGGGCCAGTACACTTAAAATGCTGTTGTTTCGAGGGTTTGTACACAACCCTGGTCAACCTCTTAAAGGACATAATTCCCTAAATTTGTCACCTCTTCAAGGGTTTGTCCACTTCTAGGGTCTGCCTCTTAAAGGGCCAGTCCGCAAAACATGTCACATGTTCAAGTGGCTTTCCACTTCATAAGCCACATTGACATTTCCAAAGGTCTGTCCATTCCCAGGGTTGTCTCTTAGAAGGCCACCCACACACAATAATGCATCTTTAAGGACTGTCCACTTCCATGGTCATCCTCTTCATAGGCCAGTCACCTTAAAGTATTGCCAATTTTAAAGGTCCGTAAGCTTCCCAGGTCCACCTCTTAAAGGGCCAGTACACTTAAAATGCTGTTGTTTCGAGGGTTTGTACACAACCCTGGTCAACCTCTTAAAGGACATAATTCCCTAAATTTGTCACCTCTTCAAGGGTTTGTCCACTTCTAGGGTCTGCCTCTTAAAGGGCCAGTCCGCAAAACATGTCACATGTTCAAGTGGCTTTCCACTTCATAAGCCACATTGACATTTCCAAAGGTCTGTCCATTCCCAGGGTTGTCTCTTAGAAGGCCACCCACACACAATAATGCATCTTTAAGGACTGTCCACTTCCATGGTCATCCTCTTCATAGGCCAGTCACCTTAAAGTATTGCCAATTTTAAAGGTCCGTAAGCTTCCCAGGTCCACCTCTTAAAGGGCCAGTACACTTAAAATGCTGTTGTTTCGAGGGTTTGTACACAACCCTGGTCAACCTCTTAAAGGACATAATTCCCTAAATTTGTCACCTCTTCAAGGGTTTGTCCACTTCTAGGGTCTGCCTCTTAAAGGGCCAGTCCGCAAAACATGTCACATGTTCAAGTGGCTTTCCACTTCATAAGCCACATTGACATTTCCAAAGGTCTGTCCATTCCCAGGGTTGTCTTTTAGAAGGCCACCCACACACAATAATGCATCTTTAAGGACTGTCCACTTCCATGGTCATCCTCTTCATAGGCCAGTCACCTTAAAGTATTGCCAATTTTAAAGGTCCGTAAGCTTCCCAGGTCCACCTCTTAAAGGGCCAGTACACTTAAAATGCTGTTGTTTCGAGGGTTTGTACACAACCCTGGTCAACCTCTTAAAGGACATAATTCCCTAAATTTGTCACCTCTTCAAGGGTTTGTCCACTTCTAGGGTCTGCCTCTTAAAGGGCCAGTCCGCAAAACATGTCACATGTTCAAGTGGCTTTCCACTTCATAAGCCACATTGACATTTCCAAAGGTCTGTCCATTCCCAGGGTTGTCTCTTAGAAGGCCACCCACACACAATAATGCATCTTTAAGGACTGTCCACTTCCATGGTCATCCTCTTCATAGGCCAGTCACCTTAAAGTATTGCCAATTTTAAAGGTCCGTAAGCTTCCCAGGTCCACCTCTTAAAGGGCCAGTACACTTAAAATGCTGTTGTTTCGAGGGTTTGTACACAACCCTGGTCAACCTCTTAAAGGACATAATTCCCTAAATTTGTCACCTCTTCAAGGGTTTGTCCACATCTAGGGTCTGCCTCTTAAAGGGCCAGTCCGCAAAACATGTCACATGTTCAAGTGGATTTCCACTTCATAAGCCACATTGACATTTCCAAAGGTCTGTCCATTCCCAGGGTTGTCTCTTAGAAGGCCACCCACACACAATAATGCATCTTTAAGGACTGTCCACTTCCATGGTCATCCTCTTCATAGGCCAGTCACCTTAAAGTATTGCCAATTTTAAAGGTCCGTAAGCTTCCCAGGTCCACCTCTTAAAGGGCCAGTACACTTAAAATGCTGTTGTTTCGAGGGTTTGTACACAACCCTGGTCAACCTCTTAAAGGACATAATTCCCTAAATTTGTCACCTCTTCAAGGGTTTGTCCACTTCTAGGGTCTGCCTCTTAAAGGGCCAGTCCGCAAAACATGTCACATGTTCAAGTGGCTTTCCACTTCATAAGCCACATTGACATTTCCAAAGGTCTGTCCATTCCCAGGGTTGTCTCTTAGAAGGTCACCCACACACAATAATGCATCTTTAAGGACTGTCCACTTCCATGGTCATCCTCTTCATAGGCCAGTCACCTTAAAGTATTGCCAATTTTAAAGGTCCGTAAGCTTCCCAGGTCCACCTCTTAAAGGGCCAGTACACTTAAAATGCTGTTGTTTCGAGGGTTTGTACACAACCCTGGTCAACCTCTTAAAGGACATAATTCCCTAAATTTGCCACCTCTTCAAGGGTTTGTCCACTTCTAGGGTCTGCCTCTTAAAGGGCCAGTCCGCAAAACATGTCACATGTTCAAGTGGCTTTCCACTTCATAAGCCACATTGACATTTCCAAAGGTCTGTCCATTCCCAGGGTTGTCTCTTAGAAGGCCACCCACACACAATAATGCATCTTTAAGGACTGTCCACTTCCATGGTCATCCTCTTCATAGGCCAGTCACCTTAAAGTATTGCCAATTTTAAAGGTCCGTAAGCTTCCCAGGTCCACCTCTTAAAGGGCCAGTACACTTAAAATGCTGTTGTTTCGAGGGTTTGTACACAACCCTGGTCAACCTCTTAAAGGACATAATTCCCTAAATTTGCCACCTCTTCAAGGGTTTGTCCACTTCTAGGGTCTGCCTCTTAAAGGGCCAGTCCGCAAAACATGTCACATGTTCAAGTGGCTTTCCACTTCATAAGCCACATTGACATTTCCAAAGGTCTGTCCATTCCCAGGGTTGTCTCTTAGAAGGCCACCCACACACAATAATGCATCTTTAAGGACTGTCCACTTCCATGGTCATCCTCTTCATAGGCCAGTCACCTTAAAGTATTGCCAATTTTAAAGGTCCGTAAGCTTCCCAGGTCCACCTCTTAAAGGGCCAGTACACTTAAAATGCTGTTGTTTCGAGGGTTTGTACACAACCCTGGTCAACCTCTTAAAGGACATAATTCCCTAAATTTGCCACCTCTTCAAGGGTTTGTCCACTTCTAGGGTCTGCCTCTTAAAGGGCCAGTCCGCAAAACATGTCACATGTTCAAGTGGCTTTCCACTTCATAAGCCACATTGACATTTCCAAAGGTCTGTCCATTCCCAGGGTTGTCTCTTAGAAGGCCACCCACACACAATAATGCATCTTTAAGGACTGTCCACTTCCATGGTCATCCTCTTCATAGGCCAGTCACCTTAAAGTATTGCCAATTTTAAAGGTCCGTAAGCTTCCCAGGTCCACCTCTTAAAGGGCCAGTACACTTAAAATGCTGTTGTTTCGAGGGTTTGTACACAACCCTGGTCAACCTCTTAAAGGACATAATTCCCTAAATTTGTCACCTCTTCAAGGGTTTGTCCACTTCTAGGGTCTGCCTCTTAAAGGGCCAGTCCGCAAAACATGTCACATGTTCAAGTGGCTTTCCACTTCATAAGCCACATTGACATTTCCAAAGGTCTGTCCATTCCCAGGGTTGTCTCTTAGAAGGCCACCCACACACAATAATGCATCTTTAAGGACTGTCCACTTCCATGGTCATCCTCTTCATAGGCCAGTCACCTTAAAGTATTGCCAATTTTAAAGGTCCGTAAGCTTCCCAGGTCCACCTCTTAAAGGGCCAGTACACTTAAAATGCTGTTGTTTCGAGGGTTTGTACACAACCCTGGTCAACCTCTTAAAGGACATAATTCCCTAAATTTGTCACCTCTTCAAGGGTTTGTCCACTTCTAGGGTCTGCCTCTTAAAGGGCCAGTCCGCAAAACATGTCACATGTTCAAGTGGCTTTCCACTTCATAAGCCACATTGACATTTCCAAAGGTCTGTCCATTCCCAGGGTTGTCTCTTAGAAGGCCACCCACACACAATAATGCATCTTTAAGGACTGTCCACTTCCATGGTCATCCTCTTCATAGGCCAGTCACCTTAAAGTATTGCCAATTTTAAAGGTCCGTAAGCTTCCCAGGTCCACCTCTTAAAGGGCCAGTACACTTAAAATGCTGTTGTTTCGAGGGTTTGTACACAACCCTGGTCAACCTCTTAAAGGACATAATTCCCTAAATTTGCCACCTCTTCAAGGGTTTGTCCACTTCTAGGGTCTGCCTCTTAAAGGGCCAGTCCGCAAAACATGTCACATGTTCAAGTGGCTTTCCACTTCATAAGCCACATTGACATTTCCAAAGGTCTGTCCATTCCCAGGGTTGTCTCTTAGAAGGCCACCCACACACAATAATGCATCTTTAAGGACTGTCCACTTCCATGGTCATCCTCTTCATAGGCCAGTCACCTTAAAGTATTGCCAATTTTAAAGGTCCGTAAGCTTCCCAGGTCCACCTCTTAAAGGGCCAGTACACTTAAAATGCTGTTGTTTCGAGGGTTTGTACACAACCCTGGTCAACCTCTTAAAGGACATAATTCCCTAAATTTGCCACCTCTTCAAGGGTTTGTCCACTTCTAGGGTCTGCCTCTTAAAGGGCCAGTCCGCAAAACATGTCACATGTTCAAGTGGCTTTCCACTTCATAAGCCACATTGACATTTCCAAAGGTCTGTCCATTCCCAGGGTTGTCTCTTAGAAGGCCACCCACACACAATAATGCATCTTTAAGGACTGTCCACTTCCATGGTCATCCTCTTCATAGGCCAGTCACCTTAAAGTATTGCCAATTTTAAAGGTCCGTAAGCTTCCCAGGTCCACCTCTTAAAGGGCCAGTACACTTAAAATGCTGTTGTTTCGAGGGTTTGTACACAACCCTGGTCAACCTCTTAAAGGACATAATTCCCTAAATTTGTCACCTCTTCAAGGGTTTGTCCACTTCTAGGGTCTGCCTCTTAAAGGGCCAGTCCGCAAAACATGTCACATGTTCAAGTGGCTTTCCACTTCATAAGCCACATTGACATTTCCAAAGGTCTGTCCATTCCCAGGGTTGTCTCTTAGAAGGCCACCCACACACAATAATGCATCTTTAAGGACTGTCCACTTCCATGGTCATCCTCTTCATAGGCCAGTCACCTTAAAGTATTGCCAATTTTAAAGGTCCGTAAGCTTCCCAGGTCCACCTCTTAAAGGGCCAGTACACTTAAAATGCTGTTGTTTCGAGGGTTTGTACACAACCCTGGTCAACCTCTTAAAGGACATAATTCCCTAAATTTGTCACCTCTTCAAGGGTTTGTCCACTTCTAGGGTCTGCCTCTTAAAGGGCCAGTCCGCAAAACATGTCACATGTTCAAGTGGCTTTCCACTTCATAAGCCACATTGACATTTCCAAAGGTCTGTCCATTCCCAGGGTTGTCTCTTAGAAGGCCACCCACACACAATAATGCATCTTTAAGGACTGTCCACTTCCATGGTCATCCTCTTCATAGGCCAGTCACCTTAAAGTATTGCCAATTTTAAAGGTCCGTAAGCTTCCCAGGTCCACCTCTTAAAGGGCCAGTACACTTAAAATGCTGTTGTTTCGAGGGTTTGTACACAACCCTGGTCAACCTCTTAAAGGACATAATTCCCTAAATTTGTCACCTCTTCAAGGGTTTGTCCACTTCTAGGGTCTGCCTCTTAAAGGGCCAGTCCGCAAAACATGTCACATGTTCAAGTGGCTTTCCACTTCATAAGCCACATTGACATTTCCAAAGGTCTGTCCATTCCCAGGGTTGTCTCTTAGAAGGCCACCCACACACAATAATGCATCTTTAAGGACTGTCCACTTCCATGGTCATCCTCTTCATAGGCCAGTCACCTTAAAGTATTGCCAATTTTAAAGGTCCGTAAGCTTCCCAGGTCCACCTCTTAAAGGGCCAGTACACTTAAAATGCTGTTGTTTCGAGGGTTTGTACACAACCCTGGTCAACCTCTTAAAGGACATAATTCCCTAAATTTGTCACCTCTTCAAGGGTTTGTCCACTTCTAGGGTCTGCCTCTTAAAGGGCCAGTCCGCAAAACATGTCACATGTTCAAGTGGCTTTCCACTTCATAAGCCACATTGACATTTCCAAAGGTCTGTCCATTCCCAGGGTTGTCTCTTAGAAGGCCACCCACACACAATAATGCATCTTTAAGGACTGTCCACTTCCATGGTCATCCTCTTCATAGGCCAGTCACCTTAAAGTAATGCCAATTTTAAAGGTCCGTAAGCTTCCCAGGTCCACCTCTTAAAGGGCCAGTACACTTAAAATGCTGTTGTTTCGAGGGTTTGTACACAACCCTGGTCAACCTCTTAAAGGACATAATTCCCTAAATTTGTCACCTCTTCAAGGGTTTGTCCACTTCTAGGGTCTGCCTCTTAAAGGGCCAGTCCGCAAAACATGTCACATGTTCAAGTGGCTTTCCACTTCATAAGCCACATTGACATTTCCAAAGGTCTGTCCATTCCCAGGGTTGTCTCTTAGAAGGCCACCCACACACAATAATGCATCTTTAAGGACTGTCCACTTCCATGGTCATCCTCTTCATAGGCCAGTCACCTTAAAGTTATGCCAATTTTAAAGGTCCGTAAGCTTCCCAGGTCCACCTCTTAAAGGGCCAGTACACTTAAAATGCTGTTGTTTCGAGGGTTTGTACACAACCCTGGTCAACCTCTTAAAGGACATAATTCCCTAAATTTGCCACCTCTTCAAGGGTTTGTCCACTTCTAGGGTCTGCCTCTTAAAGGGCCAGTCCGCAAAACATGTCACATGTTCAAGTGGCTTTCCACTTCATAAGCCACATTGACATTTCCAAAGGTCTGTCCATTCCCAGGGTTGTCTCTTAGAAGGCCACCCACACACAATAATGCATCTTTAAGGACTGTCCACTTCCATGGTCATCCTCTTCATAGGCCAGTCACCTTAAAGTATTGCCAATTTTAAAGGTCCGTAAGCTTCCCAGGTCCACCTCTTAAAGGGCCAGTACACTTAAAATGCTGTTGTTTCGAGGGTTTGTACACAACCCTGGTCAACCTCTTAAAGGACATAATTCCCTAAATTTGTCACCTCTTCAAGGGTTTGTCCACTTCTAGGGTCTGCCTCTTAAAGGGCCAGTCCGCAAAACATGTCACATGTTCAAGTGGCTTTCCACTTCATAAGCCACATTGACATTTCCAAAGGTCTGTCCATTCCCAGGGTTGTCTCTTAGAAGGCCACCCACACACAATAATGCATCTTTAAGGACTGTCCACTTCCATGGTCATCCTCTTCATAGGCCAGTCACCTTAAAGTATTGCCAATTTTAAAGGTCCGTAAGCTTCCCGGGTCCACCTCTTAAAGGGCCAGTACACTTAAAATGCTGTTGTTTCGAGGGTTTGTACACAACCCTGGTCAACCTCTTAAAGGACATAATTCCCTAAATTTGTCACCTCTTCAAGGGTTTGTCCACTTCTAGGGTCTGCCTCTTAAAGGGCCAGTCCGCAAAACATGTCACATGTTCAAGTGGCTTTCCACTTCATAAGCCACATTGACATTTCCAAAGGTCTGTCCATTCCCAGGGTTGTCTCTTAGAAGGCCACCCACACACAATAATGCATCTTTAAGGACTGTCCACTTCCATGGTCATCCTCTTCATAGGCCAGTCACCTTAAAGTATTGCCAATTTTAAAGGTCCGTAAGCTTCCCAGGTCCACCTCTTAAAGGGCCAGTACACTTAAAATGCTGTTGTTTCGAGGGTTTGTACACAACCCTGGTCAACCTCTTAAAGGACATAATTCCCTAAATTTGTCACCTCTTCAAGGGTTTGTCCACTTCTAGGGTCTGCCTCTTAAAGGGCCAGTCCGCAAAACATGTCACATGTTCAAGTGGCTTTCCACTTCATAAGCCACATTGACATTTCCAAAGGTCTGTCCATTCCCAGGGTTGTCTCTTAGAAGGCCACCCACACACAATAATGCATCTTTAAGGACTGTCCACTTCCATGGTCATCCTCTTCATAGGCCAGTCACCTTAAAGTATTGCCAATTTTAAAGGTCCGTAAGCTTCCCAGGTCCACCTCTTAAAGGGCCAGTACACTTAAAATGCTGTTGTTTCGAGGGTTTGTACACAACCCTGGTCAACCTCTTAAAGGACATAATTCCCTAAATTTGTCACCTCTTCAAGGGTTTGTCCACTTCTAGGGTCTGCCTCTTAAAGGGCCAGTCCGCAAAACATGTCACATGTTCAAGTGGCTTTCCACTTCATAAGCCACATTGACATTTCCAAAGGTCTGTCCATTCCCAGGGTTGTCTCTTAGAAGGCCACCCACACACAATAATGCATCTTTAAGGACTGTCCACTTCCATGGTCATCCTCTTCATAGGCCAGTCACCTTAAAGTATTGCCAATTTTAAAGGTCCGTAAGCTTCCCAGGTCCACCTCTTAAAGGGCCAGTACACTTAAAATGCTGTTGTTTTGAGGGTTTGTACACAACCCTGGTCAACCTCTTAAAGGACATAATTCCCTAAATTTGTCACCTCTTCAAGGGTTTGTCCACTTCTAGGGTCTGCCTCTTAAAGGGCCAGTCCGCAAAACATGTCACATGTTCAAGTGGCTTTCCACTTCATAAGCCACATTGACATTTCCAAAGGTCTGTCCATTCCCAGGGTTGTCTCTTAGAAGGCCACCCACACACAATAATGCATCTTTAAGGACTGTCCACTTCCATGGTCATCCTCTTCATAGGCCAGTCACCTTAAAGTATTGCCAATTTTAAAGGTCCGTAAGCTTCCCAGGTCCACCTCTTAAAGGGCCAGTACACTTAAAATGCTGTTGTTTCGAGGGTTTGTACACAACCCTGGTCAACCTCTTAAAGGACATAATTCCCTAAATTTGTCACCTCTTCAAGGGTTTGTCCACTTCTAGGGTCTGCCTCTTAAAGGGCCAGTCCGCAAAACATGTCACATGTTCAAGTGGCTTTCCACTTCATAAGCCACATTGACATTTCCAAAGGTCTGTCCATTCCCAGGGTTGTCTCTTAGAAGGCCACCCACACACAATAATGCATCTTTAAGGACTGTCCACTTCCATGGTCATCCTCTTCATAGGCCAGTCACCTTAAAGTATTGCCAATTTTAAAGGTCCGTAAGCTTCCCAGGTCCACCTCTTAAAGGGCCAGTACACTTAAAATGCTGTTGTTTCGAGGGTTTGTACACAACCCTGGTCAACCTCTTAAAGGACATAATTCCCTAAATTTGTCACCTCTTCAAGGGTTTGTCCACTTCTAGGGTCTGCCTCTTAAAGGGCCAGTCCGCAAAACATGTCACATGTTCAAGTGGCTTTCCACTTCATAAGCCACATTGACATTTCCAAAGGTCTGTCCATTCCCAGGGTTGTCTCTTAGAAGGCCACCCACACACAATAATGCATCTTTAAGGACTGTCCACTTCCATGGTCATCCTCTTCATAGGCCAGTCACCTTAAAGTATTGCCAATTTTAAAGGTCCGTAAGCTTCCCAGGTCCACCTCTTAAAGGGCCAGTACACTTAAAATGCTGTTGTTTCGAGGGTTTGTACACAACCCTGGTCAACCTCTTAAAGGACATAATTCCCTAAATTTGTCACCTCTTCAAGGGTTTGTCCACTTCTAGGGTCTGCCTCTTAAAGGGCCAGTCCGCAAAACATGTCACATGTTCAAGTGGCTTTCCACTTCATAAGCCACATTGACATTTCCAAAGGTCTGTCCATTCCCAGGGTTGTCTCTTAGAAGGCCACCCACACACAATAATGCATCTTTAAGGACTGTCCACTTCCATGGTCATCCTCTTCATAGGCCAGTCACCTTAAAGTATTGCCAATTTTAAAGGTCCGTAAGCTTCCCAGGTCCACCTCTTAAAGGGCCAGTACACTTAAAATGCTGTTGTTTCGAGGGTTTGTACACAACCCTGGTCAACCTCTTAAAGGACATAATTCCCTAAATTTGTCACCTCTTCAAGGGTTTGTCCACTTCTAGGGTCTGCCTCTTAAAGGGCCAGTCCGCAAAACATGTCACATGTTCAAGTGGCTTTCCACTTCATAAGCCACATTGACATTTCCAAAGGTCTGTCCATTCCCAGGGTTGTCTCTTAGAAGGCCACCCACACACAATAATGCATCTTTAAGGACTGTCCACTTCCATGGTCATCCTCTTCATAGGCCAGTCACCTTAAAGTATTGCCAATTTTAAAGGTCCGTAAGCTTCCCAGGTCCACCTCTTAAAGGGCCAGTACACTTAAAATGCTGTTGTTTCGAGGGTTTGTACACAACCCTGGTCAACCTCTTAAAGGACATAATTCCCTAAATTTGTCACCTCTTCAAGGGTTTGTCCACTTCTAGGGTCTGCCTCTTAAAGGGCCAGTCCGCAAAACATGTCACATGTTCAAGTGGCTTTCCACTTCATAAGCCACATTGACATTTCCAAAGGTCTGTCCATTCCCAGGGTTGTCTCTTAGAAGGCCACCCACACACAATAATGCATCTTTAAGGACTGTCCACTTCCATGGTCATCCTCTTCATAGGCCAGTCACCTTAAAGTATTGCCAATTTTAAAGGTCCGTAAGCTTCCCAGGTCCACCTCTTAAAGGGCCAGTACACTTAAAATGCTGTTGTTTCGAGGGTTTGTACACAACCCTGGTCAACCTCTTAAAGGACATAATTCCCTAAATTTGTCACCTCTTCAAGGGTTTGTCCACTTCTAGGGTCTGCCTCTTAAAGGGCCAGTCCGCAAAACATGTCACATGTTCAAGTGGCTTTCCACTTCATAAGCCACATTGACATTTCCAAAGGTCTGTCCATTCCCAGGGTTGTCTCTTAGAAGGCCACCCACACACAATAATGCATCTTTAAGGACTGTCCACTTCCATGGTCATCCTCTTCATAGGCCAGTCACCTTAAAGTATTGCCAATTTTAAAGGTCCGTAAGCTTCCCAGGTCCACCTCTTAAAGGGCCAGTACACTTAAAATGCTGTTGTTTCGAGGGTTTGTACACAACCCTGGTCAACCTCTTAAAGGACATAATTCCCTAAATTTGTCACCTCTTCAAGGGTTTGTCCACTTCTAGGGTCTGCCTCTTAAAGGGCCAGTCCGCAAAACATGTCACATGTTCAAGTGGCTTTCCACTTCATAAGCCACATTGACATTTCCAAAGGTCTGTCCATTCCCAGGGTTGTCTCTTAGAAGGCCACCCACACACAATAATGCATCTTTAAGGACTGTCCACTTCCATGGTCATCCTCTTCATAGGCCAGTCACCTTAAAGTATTGCCAATTTTAAAGGTCCGTAAGCTTCCCGGGTCCACCTCTTAAAGGGCCAGTACACTTAAAATGCTGTTGTTTCGAGGGTTTGTACACAACCCTGGTTAACCTCTTAAAGGACATAATTCCCTAAATTTGCCACCTCTTCAAGGGTTTGTCCACTTCTAGGGTCTGCCTCTTAAAGGGCCAGTCCGCAAAACATGTCACATGTTCAAGTGGCTTTCCACTTCATAAGCCACATTGACATTTCCAAAGGTCTGTCCATTCCCAGGGTTGTCTCTTAGAAGGCCACCCACACACAATAATGCATCTTTAAGGACTGTCCACTTCCATGGTCATCCTCTTCATAGGCCAGTCACCTTAAAGTATTGCCAATTTTAAAGGTCCGTAAGCTTCCCAGGTCCACCTCTTAAAGGGCCAGTACACTTAAAATGCTGTTGTTTCGAGGGTTTGTACACAACCCTGGTCAACCTCTTAAAGGACATAATTCCCTAAATTTGTCACCTCTTCAAGGGTTTGTCCACATCTAGGGTCTGCCTCTTAAAGGGCCAGTCCGCAAAACATGTCACATGTTCAAGTGGCTTTCCACTTCATAAGCCACATTGACATTTCCAAAGGTCTGTCCATTCCCAGGGTTGTCTCTTAGAAGGCCACCCACACACAATAATGCATCTTTAAGGACTGTCCACTTCCATGGTCATCCTCTTCATAGGCCAGTCACCTTAAAGTATTGCCAATTTTAAAGGTCCGTAAGCTTCCCAGGTCCACCTCTTAAAGGGCCAGTACACTTAAAATGCTGTTGTTTCGAGGGTTTGTACACAACCCTGGTCAACCTCTTAAAGGACATAATTCCCTAAATTTGTCACCTCTTCAAGGGTTTGTCCACATCTAGGGTCTGCCTCTTAAAGGGCCAGTCCGCAAAACATGTCACATGTTCAAGTGGCTTTCCACTTCATAAGCCACATTGACATTTCCAAAGGTCTGTCCATTCCCAGGGTTGTCTCTTAGAAGGCCACCCACACACAATAATGCATCTTTAAGGACTGTCCACTTCCATGGTCATCCTCTTCATAGGCCAGTCACCTTAAAGTATTGCCAATTTTAAAGGTCCGTAAGCTTCCCAGGTCCACCTCTTAAAGGGCCAGTACACTTAAAATGCTGTTGTTTCGAGGGTTTGTACACAACCCTGGTCAACCTCTTAAAGGACATAATTCCCTAAATTTGCCACCTCTTCAAGGGTTTGTCCACTTCTAGGGTCTGCCTCTTAAAGGGCCAGTCCGCAAAACATGTCACATGTTCAAGTGGCTTTCCACTTCATAAGCCACATTGACATTTCCAAAGGTCTGTCCATTCCCAGGGTTGTCTCTTAGAAGGCCACCCACACACAATAATGCATCTTTAAGGACTGTCCACTTCCATGGTCATCCTCTTCATAGGCCAGTCACCTTAAAGTATTGCCAATTTTAAAGGTCCGTAAGCTTCCCGGGTCCACCTCTTAAAGGGCCAGTACACTTAAAATGCTGTTGTTTCGAGGGTTTGTACACAACCCTGGTCAACCTCTTAAAGGACATAATTCCCTAAATTTGTCACCTCTTCAAGGGTTTGTCCACTTCTAGGGTCTGCCTCTTAAAGGGCCAGTCCGCAAAACATGTCACATGTTCAAGTGGCTTTCCACTTCATAAGCCACATTGACATTTCCAAAGGTCTGTCCATTCCCAGGGTTGTCTCTTAGAAGGCCACCCACACACAATAATGCATCTTTAAGGACTGTCCACTTCCATGGTCATCCTCTTCATAGGCCAGTCACCTTAAAGTATTGCCAATTTTAAAGGTCCGTAAGCTTCCCAGGTCCACCTCTTAAAGGGCCAGTACACTTAAAATGCTGTTGTTTCGAGGGTTTGTACACAACCCTGGTCAACCTCTTAAAGGACATAATTCCCTAAATTTGCCACCTCTTCAAGGGTTTGTCCACTTCTAGGGTCTGCCTCTTAAAGGGCCAGTCCGCAAAACATGTCACATGTTCAAGTGGCTTTCCACTTCATAAGCCACATTGACATTTCCAAAGGTCTGTCCATTCCCAGGGTTGTCTCTTAGAAGGCCACCCACACACAATAATGCATCTTTAAGGACTGTCCACTTCCATGGTCATCCTCTTCATAGGCCAGTCACCTTAAAGTATTGCCAATTTTAAAGGTCCGTAAGCTTCCCGGGTCCACCTCTTAAAGGGCCAGTACACTTAAAATGCTGTTGTTTCGAGGGTTTGTACACAACCCTGGTCAACCTCTTAAAGGACATAATTCCCTAAATTTGTCACCTCTTCAAGGGTTTGTCCACTTCTAGGGTCTGCCTCTTAAAGGGCCAGTCCGCAAAACATGTCACATGTTCAAGTGGCTTTCCACTTCATAAGCCACATTGACATTTCCAAAGGTCTGTCCATTCCCAGGGTTGTCTCTTAGAAGGCCACCCACACACAATAATGCATCTTTAAGGACTGTCCACTTCCATGGTCATCCTCTTCATAGGCCAGTCACCTTAAAGTATTGCCAATTTTAAAGGTCCGTAAGCTTCCCAGGTCCACCTCTTAAAGGGCCAGTACACTTAAAATGCTGTTGTTTCGAGGGTTTGTACACAACCCTGGTCAACCTCTTAAAGGACATAATTCCCTAAATTTGCCACCTCTTCAAGGGTTTGTCCACTTCTAGGGTCTGCCTCTTAAAGGGCCAGTCCGCAAAACATGTCACATGTTCAAGTGGCTTTCCACTTCATAAGCCACATTGACATTTCCAAAGGTCTGTCCATTCCCAGGGTTGTCTCTTAGAAGGCCACCCACACACAATAATGCATCTTTAAGGACTGTCCACTTCCATGGTCATCCTCTTCATAGGCCAGTCACCTTAAAGTATTGCCAATTTTAAAGGTCCGTAAGCTTCCCAGGTCCACCTCTTAAAGGGCCAGTACACTTAAAATGCTGTTGTTTCGAGGGTTTGTACACAACCCTGGTCAACCTCTTAAAGGACATAATCCCTAAATTTGCCACCTCTTCAAGGGTTTGTCCACTTCTAGGGTCTGCCTCTTAAAGGGCCAGTCCGCAAAACATGTCACATGTTCAAGTGGCTTTCCACTTCATAAGCCACATTGACATTTCCAAAGGTCTGTCCATTCCCAGGGTTGTCTCTTAGAAGGCCACCCACACACAATAATGCATCTTTAAGGACTGTCCACTTCCATGGTCATCCTCTTCATAGGCCAGTCACCTTAAAGTATTGCCAATTTTAAAGGTCCGTAAGCTTCCCAGGTCCACCTCTTAAAGGGCCAGTACACTTAAAATGCTGTTGTTTCGAGGGTTTGTACACAACCCTGGTCAACCTCTTAAAGGACATAATTCCCTAAATTTGTCACCTCTTCAAGGGTTTGTCCACTTCTAGGGTCTGCCTCTTAAAGGGCCAGTCCGCAAAACATGTCACATGTTCAAGTGGCTTTCCACTTCATAAGCCACATTGACATTTCCAAAGGTCTGTCCATTCCCAGGGTTGTCTCTTAGAAGGCCACCCACACACAATAATGCATCTTTAAGGACTGTCCACTTCCATGGTCATCCTCTTCATAGGCCAGTCACCTTAAAGTATTGCCAATTTTAAAGGTCCGTAAGCTTCCAGGTCCACCTCTTAAAGGGCCAGTACACTTAAAATGCTGTTGTTTCGAGGGTTTGTACACAACCCTGGTCAACCTCTTAAAGGACATAATTCACCCTAAATTTGTCACCTCTTCAAGGGTTTGTCCACTTCTAGGGTCTGCCTCTTAAAGGGCCAGTCCGCAAAACATGTCACATGTTCAAGTGGCTTTCCACTTCATAAGCCACATTGACATTTCCAAAGGTCTGTCCATTCCCAGGGTTGTCTCTTAGAAGGCCACCCACACACAATAATGCATCTTTAAGGACTGTCCACTTCCATGGTCATCCTCTTCATAGGCCAGTCACCTTAAAGTATTGCCAATTTTAAAGGTCCGTAAGCTTCCCAGGTCCACCTCTTAAAGGGCCAGTACACTTAAAATGCTGTTGTTTCGAGGGTTTGTACACAACCCTGGTCAACCTCTTAAAGGACATAATTCCCTAAATTTGTCACCTCTTCAAGGGTTTGTCCACTTCTAGGGTCTGCCTCTTAAAGGGCCAGTCCGCAAAACATGTCACATGTTCAAGTGGCTTTCCACTTCATAAGCCACATTGACATTTCCAAAGGTCTGTCCATTCCCAGGGTTGTCTCTTAGAAGGCCACCCACACACAATAATGCATCTTTAAGGACTGTCCACTTCCATGGTCATCCTCTTCATAGGCCAGTCACCTTAAAGTATTGCCAATTTTAAAGGTCCGTAAGCTTCCCAGGTCCACCTCTTAAAGGGCCAGTACACTTAAAATGCTGTTGTTTTGAGGGTTTGTACACAACCCTGGTCAACCTCTTAAAGGACATAATTCCCTAAATTTGTCACCTCTTCAAGGGTTTGTCCACTTCTAGGGTCTGCCTCTTAAAGGGCCAGTCCGCAAAACATGTCACATGTTCAAGTGGCTTTCCACTTCATAAGCCACATTGACATTTCCAAAGGTCTGTCCATTCCCAGGGTTGTCTCTTAGAAGGCCACCCACACACAATAATGCATCTTTAAGGACTGTCCACTTCCATGGTCATCCTCTTCATAGGCCAGTCACCTTAAAGTATTGCCAATTTTAAAGGTCCGTAAGCTTCCCAGGTCCACCTCTTAAAGGGCCAGTACACTTAAAATGCTGTTGTTTCGAGGGTTTGTACACAACCCTGGTCAACCTCTTAAAGGACATAATTCCCTAAATTTGTCACCTCTTCAAGGGTTTGTCCACTTCTAGGGTCTGCCTCTTAAAGGGCCAGTCCGCAAAACATGTCACATGTTCAAGTGGCTTTCCACTTCATAAGCCACATTGACATTTCCAAAGGTCTGTCCATTCCCAGGGTTGTCTCTTAGAAGGCCACCCACACACAATAATGCATCTTTAAGGACTGTCCACTTCCATGGTCATCCTCTTCATAGGCCAGTCACCTTAAAGTATTGCCAATTTTAAAGGTCCGTAAGCTTCCCGGGTCCACCTCTTAAAGGGCCAGTACACTTAAAATGCTGTTGTTTCGAGGGTTTGTACACAACCCTGGTCAACCTCTTAAAGGACATAATTCCCTAAATTTGCCACCTCTTCAAGGGTTTGTCCACTTCTAGGGTCTGCCTCTTAAAGGGCCAGTCCGCAAAACATGTCACATGTTCAAGTGGCTTTCCACTTCATAAGCCACATTGACATTTCCAAAGGTCTGTCCATTCCCAGGGTTGTCTCTTAGAAGGCCACCCACACACAATAATGCATCTTTAAGGACTGTCCACTTACCATGGTCATCCTCTTCATAGGCCAGTCACCTTAAAGTATTGCCAATTTTAAAGGTCCGTAAGCTTCCCAGGTCCACCTCTTAAAGGGCCAGTACACTTAAAATGCTGTTGTTTCGAGGGTTTGTACACAACCCTGGTCAACCTCTTAAAGGACATAATTCCCTAAATTTGTCACCTCTTCAAGGGTTTGTCCACATCTAGGGTCTGCCTCTTAAAGGGCCAGTCCGCAAAACATGTCACATGTTCAAGTGGCTTTCCACTTCATAAGCCACATTGACATTTCCAAAGGTCTGTCCATTCCCAGGGTTGTCTCTTAGAAGGCCACCCACACACAATAATGCATCTTTAAGGACTGTCCACTTCCATGGTCATCCTCTTCATAGGCCAGTCACCTTAAAGTATTGCCAATTTTAAAGGTCCGTAAGCTTCCCAGGTCCACCTCTTAAAGGGCCAGTACACTTAAAATGCTGTTGTTTCGAGGGTTTGTACACAACCCTGGTCAACCTCTTAAAGGACATAATTCCCTAAATTTGTCACCTCTTCAAGGGTTTGTCCACATCTAGGGTCTGCCTCTTAAAGGGCCAGTCCGCAAAACATGTCACATGTTCAAGTGGCTTTCCACTTCATAAGCCACATTGACATTTCCAAAGGTCTGTCCATTCCCAGGGTTGTCTCTTAGAAGGCCACCCACACACAATAATGCATCTTTAAGGACTGTCCACTTCCATGGTCATCCTCTTCATAGGCCAGTCACCTTAAAGTATTGCCAATTTTAAAGGTCCGTAAGCTTCCCAGGTCCACCTCTTAAAGGGCCAGTACACTTAAAATGCTGTTGTTTCGAGGGTTTGTACACAACCCTGGTCAACCTCTTAAAGGACATAATTCCCTAAATTTGCCACCTCTTCAAGGGTTTGTCCACTTCTAGGGTCTGCCTCTTAAAGGGCCAGTCCGCAAAACATGTCACATGTTCAAGTGGCTTTCCACTTCATAAGCCACATTGACATTTCCAAAGGTCTGTCCATTCCCAGGGTTGTCTCTTAGAAGGCCACCCACACACAATAATGCATCTTTAAGGACTGTCCACTTCCATGGTCATCCTCTTCATAGGCCAGTCACCTTAAAGTATTGCCAATTTTAAAGGTCCGTAAGCTTCCCAGGTCCACCTCTTAAAGGGCCAGTACACTTAAAATGCTGTTGTTTCGAGGGTTTGTACACAACCCTGGTCAACCTCTTAAAGGACATAATTCCCTAAATTTGCCACCTCTTCAAGGGTTTGTCCACTTCTAGGGTCTGCCTCTTAAAGGGCCAGTCCGCAAAACATGTCACATGTTCAAGTGGCTTTCCACTTCATAAGCCACATTGACATTTCCAAAGGTCTGTCCATTCCCAGGGTTGTCTCTTAGAAGGCCACCCACACACAATAATGCATCTTTAAGGACTGTCCACTTCCATGGTCATCCTCTTCATAGGCCAGTCACCTTAAAGTATTGCCAATTTTAAAGGTCCGTAAGCTTCCCAGGTCCACCTCTTAAAGGGCCAGTACACTTAAAATGCTGTTGTTTCGAGGGTTTGTACACAACCCTGGTCAACCTCTTAAAGGACATAATTCCCTAAATTTGTCACCTCTTCAAGGGTTTGTCCACTTCTAGGGTCTGCCTCTTAAAGGGCCAGTCCGCAAAACATGTCACATGTTCAAGTGGCTTTCCACTTCATAAGCCACATTGACATTTCCAAAGGTCTGTCCATTCCCAGGGTTGTCTCTTAGAAGGCCACCCACACACAATAATGCATCTTTAAGGACTGTCCACTTCCATGGTCATCCTCTTCATAGGCCAGTCACCTTAAAGTATTGCCAATTTTAAAGGTCCGTAAGCTTCCCAGGTCCACCTCTTAAAGGGCCAGTACACTTAAAATGCTGTTGTTTCGAGGGTTTGTACACAACCCTGGTCAACCTCTTAAAGGACATAATTCCCTAAATTTGTCACCTCTTCAAGGGTTTGTCCACTTCTAGGGTCTGCCTCTTAAAGGGCCAGTCCGCAAAACATGTCACATGTTCAAGTGGCTTTCCACTTCATAAGCCACATTGACATTTCCAAAGGTCTGTCCATTCCCAGGGTTGTCTCTTAGAAGGCCACCCACACACAATAATGCATCTTTAAGGACTGTCCACTTCCATGGTCATCCTCTTCATAGGCCAGTCACCTTAAAGTATTGCCAATTTTAAAGGTCCGTAAGCTTCCCAGGTCCACCTCTTAAAGGGCCAGTACACTTAAAATGCTGTTGTTTCGAGGGTTTGTACACAACCCTGGTCAACCTCTTAAAGGACATAATTCCCTAAATTTGTCACCTCTTCAAGGGTTTGTCCACTTCTAGGGTCTGCCTCTTAAAGGGCCAGTCCGCAAAACATGTCACATGTTCAAGTGGCTTTCCACTTCATAAGCCACATTGACATTTCCAAAGGTCTGTCCATTCCCAGGGTTGTCTCTTAGAAGGCCACCCACACACAATAATGCATCTTTAAGGACTGTCCACTTCCATGGTCATCCTCTTCATAGGCCAGTCACCTTAAA
This sequence comes from Eleutherodactylus coqui, assembly GCF_035609145.1. Taxonomy (NCBI): domain Eukaryota; kingdom Metazoa; phylum Chordata; class Amphibia; order Anura; family Eleutherodactylidae; genus Eleutherodactylus; species Eleutherodactylus coqui. Next base: position 28,086 of record NW_027102259.1, read on the forward strand.
GTATTGCCAATTTTAAAGGTCCGTAAGCTTCCCAGGTCCACCTCTTAAAGGGCCAGTACACTTAAAATGCTGTTGTTTCGAGGGTTTGTACACAACCCTGGTCAACCTCTTAAAGGACATAATTCCCTAAATTTGTCACCTCTTCAAGGGTTTGTCCACTTCTAGGGTCTGCCTCTTAAAGGGCCAGTCCGCAAAACATGTCACATGTTCAAGTGGCTTTCCACTTCATAAGCCACATTGACATTTCCAAAGGTCTGTCCATTCCCAGGGTTGTCTCTTAGAAGGCCACCCACACACAATAATGCATCTTTAAGGACTGTCCACTTCCATGGTCATCCTCTTCATAGGCCAGTCACCTTAAAGTATTGCCAATTTTAAAGGTCCGTAAGCTTCCCAGGTCCACCTCTTAAAGGGCCAGTACACTTAAAATGCTGTTGTTTCGAGGGTTTGTACACAACCCTGGTCAACCTCTTAAAGGACATAATTCCCTAAATTTGTCACCTCTTCAAGGGTTTGTCCACTTCTAGGGTCTGCCTCTTAAAGGGCCAGTCCGCAAAACATGTCACATGTTCAAGTGGCTTTCCACTTCATAAGCCACATTGACATTTCCAAAGGTCTGTCCATTCCCAGGGTTGTCTCTTAGAAGGCCACCCACACACAATAATGCATCTTTAAGGACTGTCCACTTCCATGGTCATCCTCTTCATAGGCCAGTCACCTTAAAGTATTGCCAATTTTAAAGGTCCGTAAGCTTCCCAGGTCCACCTCTTAAAGGGCCAGTACACTTAAAATGCTGTTGTTTCGAGGGTTTGTACACAACCCTGGTCAACCTCTTAAAGGACATAATTCCCTAAATTTGTCACCTCTTCAAGGGTTTGTCCACTTCTAGGGTCTGCCTCTTAAAGGGCCAGTCCGCAAAACATGTCACATGTTCAAGTGGCTTTCCACTTCATAAGCCACATTGACATTTCCAAAGGTCTGTCCATTCCCAGGGTTGTCTCTTAGAAGGCCACCCACACACAATAATGCATCTTTAAGGACTGTCCACTTCCATGGTCATCCTCTTCATAGGCCAGTCACCTTAAAGTATTGCCAATTTTAAAGGTCCGTAAGCTTCCCAGGTCCACCTCTTAAAGGGCCAGTACACTTAAAATGCTGTTGTTTCGAGGGTTTGTACACAACCCTGGTCAACCTCTTAAAGGACATAATTCCCTAAATTTGTCACCTCTTCAAGGGTTTGTCCACTTCTAGGGTCTGCCTCTTAAAGGGCCAGTCCGCAAAACATGTCACATGTTCAAGTGGCTTTCCACTTCATAAGCCACATTGACATTTCCAAAGGTCTGTCCATTCCCAGGGTTGTCTCTTAGAAGGCCACCCACACACAATAATGCATCTTTAAGGACTGTCCACTTCCATGGTCATCCTCTTCATAGGCCAGTCACCTTAAAGTATTGCCAATTTTAAAGGTCCGTAAGCTTCCCGGGTCCACCTCTTAAAGGGCCAGTACACTTAAAATGCTGTTGTTTCGAGGGTTTGTACACAACCCTGGTCAACCTCTTAAAGGACATAATTCCCTAAATTTGCCACCTCTTCAAGGGTTTGTCCACTTCTAGGGTCTGCCTCTTAAAGGGCCAGTCCGCAAAACATGTCACATGTTCAAGTGGCTTTCCACTTCATAAGCCACATTGACATTTCCAAAGGTCTGTCCATTCCCAGGGTTGTCTCTTAGAAGGCCACCCACACACAATAATGCATCTTTAAGGACTGTCCACTTCCATGGTCATCCTCTTCATAGGCCAGTCACCTTAAAGTATTGCCAATTTTAAAGGTCCGTAAGCTTCCCAGGTCCACCTCTTAAAGGGCCAGTACACTTAAAATGCTGTTGTTTCGAGGGTTTGTACACAACCCTGGTCAACCTCTTAAAGGACATAATTCCCTAAATTTGTCACCTCTTCAAGGGTTTGTCCACATCTAGGGTCTGCCTCTTAAAGGGCCAGTCCGCAAAACATGTCACATGTTCAAGTGGCTTTCCACTTCATAAGCCACATTGACATTTCCAAAGGTCTGTCCATTCCCAGGGTTGTCTCTTAGAAGGCCACCCACACACAATAATGCATCTTTAAGGACTGTCCACTTCCATGGTCATCCTCTTCATAGGCCAGTCACCTTAAAGTATTGCCAATTTTAAAGGTCCGTAAGCTTCCCGGGTCCACCTCTTAAAGGGCCAGTACACTTAAAATGCTGTTGTTTCGAGGGTTTGTACACAACCCTGGTCAACCTCTTAAAGGACATAATTCCCTAAATTTGTCACCTCTTCAAGGGTTTGTCCACTTCTAGGGTCTGCCTCTTAAAGGGCCAGTCCGCAAAACATGTCACATGTTCAAGTGGCTTTCCACTTCATAAGCCACATTGACATTTCCAAAGGTCTGTCCATTCCCAGGGTTGTCTCTTAGAAGGCCACCCACACACAATAATGCATCTTTAAGGACTGTCCACTTCCATGGTCATCCTCTTCATAGGCCAGTCACCTTAAAGTATTGCCAATTTTAAAGGTCCGTAAGCTTCACAGGTCCACCTCTTAAAGGGCCAGTACACTTAAAATGCTGTTGTTTCGAGGGTTTGTACACAACCCTGGTCAACCTCTTAAAGGACATAATTCCCTAAATTTGTCACCTCTTCAAGGGTTTGTCCACTTCTAGGGTCTGCCTCTTAAAGGGCCAGTCCGCAAAACATGTCACATGTTCAAGTGGCTTTCCACTTCATAAGCCACATTGACATTTCCAAAGGTCTGTCCATTCCCAGGGTTGTCTCTTAGAAGGCCACCCACACACAATAATGCATCTTTAAGGACTGTCCACTTCCATGGTCATCCTCTTCATAGGCCAGTCACCTTAAAGTATTGCCAATTTTAAAGGTCCGTAAGCTTCCCAGGTCCACCTCTTAAAGGGCCAGTACACTTAAAATGCTGTTGTTTCGAGGGTTTGTACACAACCCTGGTCAACCTCTTAAAGGACATAATTCCCTAAATTTGTCACCTCTTCAAGGGTTTGTCCACATCTAGGGTCTGCCTCTTAAAGGGCCAGTCCGCAAAACATGTCACATTTTCAAGTGGATTTCCACTTCATAAGCCACATTGACATTTCCAAAGGTCTGTCCATTCCCAGGGTTGTCTCTTAGAAGGCCACCCACACACAATAATGCATCTTTAAGGACTGTCCACTTCCATGGTCATCCTCTTCATAGGCCAGTCACCTTAAAGTATTGCCAATTTTAAAGGTCCGTAAGCTTCCCAGGTCCACCTCTTAAAGGGCCAGTACACTTAAAATGCTGTTGTTTCGAGGGTTTGTACACAACCCTGGTCAACCTCTTAAAGGACATAATTCCCTAAATTTGCCACCTCTTCAAGGGTTTGTCCACTTCTAGGGTCTGCCTCTTAAAGGGCCAGTCCGCAAAACATGTCACATGTTCAAGTGGCTTTCCACTTCATAAGCCACATTGACATTTCCAAAGGTCTGTCCATTCCCAGGGTTGTCTCTTAGAAGGCCACCCACACACAATAATGCATCTTTAAGGACTGTCCACTTCCATGGTCATCCTCTTCATAGGCCAGTCACCTTAAAGTATTGCCAATTTTAAAGGTCCGTAAGCTTCCCAGGTCCACCTCTTAAAGGGCCAGTACACTTAAAATGCTGTTGTTTCGAGGGTTTGTACACAACCCTGGTCAACCTCTTAAAGGACATAATTCCCTAAATTTGTCACCTCTTCAAGGGTTTGTCCACTTCTAGGGTCTGCCTCTTAAAGGGCCAGTCCGCAAAACATGTCACATGTTCAAGTGGCTTTCCACTTCATAAGCCACATTGACATTTCCAAAGGTCTGTCCATTCCCAGGGTTGTCTCTTAGAAGGCCACCCACACACAATAATGCATCTTTAAGGACTGTCCACTTCCATGGTCATCCTCTTCATAGGCCAGTCACCTTAAAGTATTGCCAATTTTAAAGGTCCGTAAGCTTCCCAGGTCCACCTCTTAAAGGGCCAGTACACTTAAAATGCTGTTGTTTCGAGGGTTTGTACACAACCCTGGTCAACCTCTTAAAGGACATAATTCCCTAAATTTGTCACCTCTTCAAGGGTTTGTCCACTTCTAGGGTCTGCCTCTTAAAGGGCCAGTCCGCAAAACATGTCACATGTTCAAGTGGCTTTCCACTTCATAAGCCACATTGACATTTCCAAAGGTCTGTCCATTCCCAGGGTTGTCTCTTAGAAGGCCACCCACACACAATAATGCATCTTTAAGGACTGTCCACTTCCATGGTCATCCTCTTCATAGGCCAGTCACCTTAAAGTATTGCCAATTTTAAAGGTCCGTAAGCTTCCCAGGTCCACCTCTTAAAGGGCCAGTACACTTAAAATGCTGTTGTTTCGAGGGTTTGTACACAACCCTGGTCAACCTCTTAAAGGACATAATTCCCTAAATTTGTCACCTCTTCAAGGGTTTGTCCACTTCTAGGGTCTGCCTCTTAAAGGGCCAGTCCGCAAAACATGTCACATGTTCAAGTGGCTTTCCACTTCATAAGCCACATTGACATTTCCAAAGGTCTGTCCATTCCCAGGGTTGTCTCTTAGAAGGCCACCCACACACAATAATGCATCTTTAAGGACTGTCCACTTCCATGGTCATCCTCTTCATAGGCCAGTCACCTTAAAGTATTGCCAATTTTAAAGGTCCGTAAGCTTCCCGGGTCCACCTCTTAAAGGGCCAGTACACTTAAAATGCTGTTGTTTCGAGGGTTTGTACACAACCCTGGTCAACCTCTTAAAGGACATAATTCCCTAAATTTGTCACCTCTTCAAGGGTTTGTCCACATCTAGGGTCTGCCTCTTAAAGGGCCAGTCCGCAAAACATGTCACATGTTCAAGTGGCTTTCCACTTCATAAGCCACATTGACATTTCCAAAGGTCTGTCCATTCCCAGGGTTGTCTCTTAGAAGGCCACCCACACACAATAATGCATCTTTAAGGACTGTCCACTTCCATGGTCATCCTCTTCATAGGCCAGTCACCTTAAAGTATTGCCAATTTTAAAGGTCCGTAAGCTTCCCGGGTCCACCTCTTAAAGGGCCAGTACACTTAAAATGCTGTTGTTTCGAGGGTTTGTACACAACCCTGGTCAACCTCTTAAAGGACATAATTCCCTAAATTTGTCACCTCTTCAAGGGTTTGTCCACTTCTAGGGTCTGCCTCTTAAAGGGCCAGTCCGCAAAACATGTCACATGTTCAAGTGGCTTTCCACTTCATAAGCCACATTGACATTTCCAAAGGTCTGTCCATTCCCAGGGTTGTCTCTTAGAAGGCCACCCACACACAATAATGCATCTTTAAGGACTGTCCACTTCCATGGTCATCCTCTTCATAGGCCAGTCACCTTAAAGTATTGCCAATTTTAAAGGTCCGTAAGCTTCCCGGGTCCACCTCTTAAAGGGCCAGTACACTTAAAATGCTGTTGTTTCGAGGGTTTGTACACAACCCTGGTCAACCTCTTAAAGGACATAATTCCCTAAATTTGTCACCTCTTCAAGGGTTTGTCCACTTCTAGGGTCTGCCTCTTAAAGGGCCAGTCCGCAAAACATGTCACATGTTCAAGTGGCTTTCCACTTCATAAGCCACATTGACATTTCCAAAGGTCTGTCCATTCCCAGGGTTGTCTCTTAGAAGGCCACCCACACACAATAATGCATCTTTAAGGACTGTCCACTTCCATGGTCATCCTCTTCATAGGCCAGTCACCTTAAAGTATTGCCAATTTTAAAGGTCCGTAAGCTTCCCAGGTCCACCTCTTAAAGGGCCAGTACACTTAAAATGCTGTTGTTTCGAGGGTTTGTACACAACCCTGGTCAACCTCTTAAAGGACATAATTCCCTAAATTTGTCACCTCTTCAAGGGTTTGTCCACATCTAGGGTCTGCCTCTTAAAGGGCCAGTCCGCAAAACATGTCACATGTTCAAGTGGCTTTCCACTTCATAAGCCACATTGACATTTCCAAAGGTCTGTCCATTCCCAGGGTTGTCTCTTAGAAGGCCACCCACACACAATAATGCATCTTTAAGGACTGTCCACTTCCATGGTCATCCTCTTCATAGGCCAGTCACCTTAAAGTATTGCCAATTTTAAAGGTCCGTAAGCTTCCCGGGTCCACCTCTTAAAGGGCCAGTACACTTAAAATGCTGTTGTTTCGAGGGTTTGTACACAACCCTGGTCAACCTCTTAAAGGACATAATTCCCTAAATTTGTCACCTCTTCAAGGGTTTGTCCACTTCTAGGGTCTGCCTCTTAAAGGGCCAGTCCGCAAAACATGTCACATGTTCAAGTGGCTTTCCACTTCATAAGCCACATTGACATTTCCAAAGGTCTGTCCATTCCCAGGGTTGTCTCTTAGAAGGCCACCCACACACAATAATGCATCTTTAAGGACTGTCCACTTCCATGGTCATCCTCTTCATAGGCCAGTCACCTTAAAGTATTGCCAATTTTAAAGGTCCGTAAGCTTCCCAGGTCCACCTCTTAAAGGGCCAGTACACTTAAAATGCTGTTGTTTCGAGGGTTTGTACACAACCCTGGTCAACCTCTTAAAGGACATAATTCCCTAAATTTGTCACCTCTTCAAGGGTTTGTCCACTTCTAGGGTCTGCCTCTTAAAGGGCCAGTCCGCAAAACATGTCACATGTTCAAGTGGCTTTCCACTTCATAAGCCACATTGACATTTCCAAAGGTCTGTCCATTCCCAGGGTTGTCTCTTAGAAGGCCACCCACACACAATAATCCATCTTTAAGGACTGTCCACTTCCATGGTCATCCTCTTCATAGGCCAGTCACCTTAAAGTATTGCCAATTTTAAAGGTCCGTAAGCTTCCCGGGTCCACCTCTTAAAGGGCCAGTACACTTAAAATGCTGTTGTTTCGAGGGTTTGTACACAACCCTGGTCAACCTCTTAAAGGACATAATTCCCTAAATTTGTCACCTCTTCAAGGGTTTGTCCACATCTAGGGTCTGCCTCTTAAAGGGCCAGTCCGCAAAACATGTCACATGTTCAAGTGGATTTCCACTTCATAAGCCACATTGACATTTCCAAAGGTCTGTCCATTCCCAGGGTTGTCTCTTAGAAGGCCACCCACACACAATAATGCATCTTTAAGGACTGTCCACTTCCATGGTCATCCTCTTCATAGGCCAGTCACCTTAAAGTATTGCCAATTTTAAAGGTCCGTAAGCTTCCCGGGTCCACCTCTTAAAGGGCCAGTACACTTAAAATGCTGTTGTTTCGAGGGTTTGTACACAACCCTGGTCAACCTCTTAAAGGACATAATTCCCTAAATTTGCCACCTCTTCAAGGGTTTGTCCACTTCTAGGGTCTGCCTCTTAAAGGGCCAGTCCGCAAAACATGTCACATGTTCAAGTGGCTTTCCACTTCATAAGCCACATTGACATTTCCAAAGGTCTGTCCATTCCCAGGGTTGTCTCTTAGAAGGCCACCCACACACAATAATGCATCTTTAAGGACTGTCCACTTCCATGGTCATCCTCTTCATAGGCCAGTCACCTTAAAGTATTGCCAATTTTAAAGGTCCGTAAGCTTCCCAGGTCCACCTCTTAAAGGGCCAGTACACTTAAAATGCTGTTGTTTCGAGGGTTTGTACACAACCCTGGTCAACCTCTTAAAGGACATAATTCCCTAAATTTGTCACCTCTTCAAGGGTTTGTCCACTTCTAGGGTCTGCCTCTTAAAGGGCCAGTCCGCAAAACATGTCACATGTTCAAGTGGCTTTCCACTTCATAAGCCACATTGACATTTCCAAAGGTCTGTCCATTCCCAGGGTTGTCTCTTAGAAGGCCACCCACACACAATAATGCATCTTTAAGGACTGTCCACTTCCATGGTCATCCTCTTCATAGGCCAGTCACCTTAAAGTATTGCCAATTTTAAAGGTCCGTAAGCTTCCCGGGTCCACCTCTTAAAGGGCCAGTACACTTAAAATGCTGTTGTTTCGAGGGTTTGTACACAACCCTGGTCAACCTCTTAAAGGACATAATTCCCTAAATTTGCCACCTCTTCAAGGGTTTGTCCACTTCTAGGGTCTGCCTCTTAAAGGGCCAGTCCGCAAAACATGTCACATGTTCAAGTGGCTTTCCACTTCATAAGCCACATTGACATTTCCAAAGGTCTGTCCATTCCCAGGGTTGTCTCTTAGAAGGCCACCCACACACAATAATGCATCTTTAAGGACTGTCCACTTCCATGGTCATCCTCTTCATAGGCCAGTCACCTTAAAGTATTGCCAATTTTAAAGGTCCGTAAGCTTCCCGGGTCCACCTCTTAAAGGGCCAGTACACTTAAAATGCTGTTGTTTCGAGGGTTTGTACACAACCCTGGTCAACCTCTTAAAGGACATAATTCCCTAAATTTGTCACCTCTTCAAGGGTTTGTCCACTTCTAGGGTCTGCCTCTTAAAGGGCCAGTCCGCAAAACATGTCACATGTTCAAGTGGCTTTCCACTTCATAAGCCACATTGACATTTCCAAAGGTCTGTCCATTCCCAGGGTTGTCTCTTAGAAGGCCACCCACACACAATAATGCATCTTTAAGGACTGTCCACTTCCATGGTCATCCTCTTCATAGGCCAGTCACCTTAAAGTATTGCCAATTTTAAAGGTCCGTAAGCTTCCCAGGTCCACCTCTTAAAGGGCCAGTACACTTAAAATGCTGTTGTTTCGAGGGTTTGTACACAACCCTGGTCAACCTCTTAAAGGACATAATTCCCTAAATTTGTCACCTCTTCAAGGGTTTGTCCACTTCTAGGGTCTGCCTCTTAAAGGGCCAGTCCGCAAAACATGTCACATGTTCAAGTGGCTTTCCACTTCATAAGCCACATTGACATTTCCAAAGGTCTGTCCATTCCCAGGGTTGTCTCTTAGAAGGCCACCCACACACAATAATGCATCTTTAAGGACTGTCCACTTCCATGGTCATCCTCTTCATAGGCCAGTCACCTTAAAGTATTGCCAATTTTAAAGGTCCGTAAGCTTCCCGGGTCCACCTCTTAAAGGGCCAGTACACTTAAAATGCTGTTGTTTCGAGGGTTTGTACACAACCCTGGTCAACCTCTTAAAGGACATAATTCCCTAAATTTGTCACCTCTTCAAGGGTTTGTCCACATCTAGGGTCTGCCTCTTAAAGGGCCAGTCCGCAAAACATGTCACATGTTCAAGTGGCTTTCCACTTCATAAGCCACATTGACATTTCCAAAGGTCTGTCCATTCCCAGGGTTGTCTCTTAGAAGGCCACCCACACACAATAATGCATCTTTAAGGACTGTCCACTTCCATGGTCATCCTCTTCATAGGCCAGTCACCTTAAAGTATTGCCAATTTTAAAGGTCCGTAAGCTTCCCGGGTCCACCTCTTAAAGGGCCAGTACACTTAAAATGCTGTTGTTTCGAGGGTTTGTACACAACCCTGGTCAACCTCTTAAAGGACATAATTCCCTAAATTTGCCACCTCTTCAAGGGTTTGTCCACTTCTAGGGTCTGCCTCTTAAAGGGCCAGTCCGCAAAACATGTCACATGTTCAAGTGGCTTTCCACTTCATAAGCCACATTGACATTTCCAAAGGTCTGTCCATTCCCAGGGTTGTCTCTTAGAAGGCCACCCACACACAATAATGCATCTTTAAGGACTGTCCACTTCCATGGTCATCCTCTTCATAGGCCAGTCACCTTAAAGTATTGCCAATTTTAAAGGTCCGTAAGCTTCCCAGGTCCACCTCTTAAAGGGCCAGTACACTTAAAATGCTGTTGTTTCGAGGGTTTGTACACAACCCTGGTCAACCTCTTAAAGGACATAATTCCCTAAATTTGTCACCTCTTCAAGGGTTTGTCCACTTCTAGGGTCTGCCTCTTAAAGGGCCAGTCCGCAAAACATGTCACATGTTCAAGTGGCTTTCCACTTCATAAGCCACATTGACATTTCCAAAGGTCTGTCCATTCCCAGGGTTGTCTCTTAGAAGGCCACCCACACACAATAATGCATCTTTAAGGACTGTCCACTTCCATGGTCATCCTCTTCATAGGCCAGTCACCTTAAAGTATTGCCAATTTTAAAGGTCCGTAAGCTTCCCAGGTCCACCTCTTAAAGGGCCAGTACACTTAAAATGCTGTTGTTTCGAGGGTTTGTACACAACCCTGGTCAACCTCTTAAAGGACATAATTCCCTAAATTTGTCACCTCTTCAAGGGTTTGTCCACTTCTAGGGTCTGCCTCTTAAAGGGTCAGTCCGCAAAACATGTCACATGTTCAAGTGGCTTTCCACTTCATAAGCCACATTGACATTTCCAAAGGTCTGTCCATTCCCAGGGTTGTCTCTTAGAAGGCCACCCACACACAATAATGCATCTTTAAGGACTGTCCACTTCCATGGTCATCCTCTTCATAGGCCAGTCACCTTAAAGTATTGCCAATTTTAAAGGTCCGTAAGCTTCCCAGGTCCACCTCTTAAAGGGCCAGTACACTTAAAATGCTGTTGTTTCGAGGGTTTGTACACAACCCTGGTCAACCTCTTAAAGGACATAATTCCCTAAATTTGTCACCTCTTCAAGGGTTTGTCCACATCTAGGGTCTGCCTCTTAAAGGGCCAGTCCGCAAAACATGTCACATGTTCAAGTGGATTTCCACTTCATAAGCCACATTGACATTTCCAAAGGTCTGTCCATTCCCAGGGTTGTCTCTTAGAAGGCCACCCACACACAATAATGCATCTTTAAGGACTGTCCACTTCCATGGTCATCCTCTTCATAGGCCAGTCACCTTAAAGTATTGCCAATTTTAAAGGTCCGTAAGCTTCCCAGGTCCACCTCTTAAAGGGCCAGTACACTTAAAATGCTGTTGTTTCGAGGGTTTGTACACAACCCTGGTCAACCTCTTAAAGGACATAATTCCCTAAATTTGCCACCTCTTCAAGGGTTTGTCCACTTCTAGGGTCTGCCTCTTAAAGGGCCAGTCCGCAAAACATGTCACATGTTCAAGTGGCTTTCCACTTCATAAGCCACATTGACATTTCCAAAGGTCTGTCCATTCCCAGGGTTGTCTCTTAGAAGGCCACCCACACACAATAATGCATCTTTAAGGACTGTCCACTTCCATGGTCATCCTCTTCATAGGCCAGTCACCTTAAAGTATTGCCAATTTTAAAGGTCCGTAAGCTTCCCAGGTCCACCTCTTAAAGGGCCAGTACACTTAAAATGCTGTTGTTTCGAGGGTTTGTACACAACCCTGGTCAACCTCTTAAAGGACATAATTCCCTAAATTTGTCACCTCTTCAAGGGTTTGTCCACTTCTAGGGTCTGCCTCTTAAAGGGCCAGTCCGCAAAACATGTCACATGTTCAAGTGGCTTTCCACTTCATAAGCCACATTGACATTTCCAAAGGTCTGTCCATTCCCAGGGTTGTCTCTTAGAAGGCCACCCACACACAATAATGCATCTTTAAGGACTGTCCACTTCCATGGTCATCCTCTTCATAGGCCAGTCACCTTAAAGTATTGCCAATTTTAAAGGTCCGTAAGCTTCCCAGGTCCACCTCTTAAAGGGCCAGTACACTTAAAATGCTGTTGTTTCGAGGGTTTGTACACAACCCTGGTCAACCTCTTAAAGGACATAATTCCCTAAATTTGTCACCTCTTCAAGGGTTTGTCCACTTCTAGGGTCTGCCTCTTAAAGGGCCAGTCCGCAAAACATGTCACATGTTCAAGTGGCTTTCCACTTCATAAGCCACATTGACATTTCCAAAGGTCTGTCCATTCCCAGGGTTGTCTCTTAGAAGGCCACCCACACACAATAATGCATCTTTAAGGACTGTCCACTTCCATGGTCATCCTCTTCATAGGCCAGTCACCTTAAAGTATTGCCAATTTTAAAGGTCCGTAAGCTTCCCAGGTCCACCTCTTAAAGGGCCAGTACACTTAAAATGCTGTTGTTTCGAGGGTTTGTACACAACCCTGGTCAACCTCTTAAAGGACATAATTCCCTAAATTTGTCACCTCTTCAAGGGTTTGTCCACTTCTAGGGTCTGCCTCTTAAAGGGCCAGTCCGCAAAACATGTTACATGTTCAAGTGGCTTTCCACTTCATAAGCCACATTGACATTTCCAAAGGTCTGTCCATTCCCAGGGTTGTCTCTTAGAAGGCCACCCACACACAATAATGCATCTTTAAGGACTGTCCACTTCCATGGTCATCCTCTTCATAGGCCAGTCACCTTAAAGTATTGCCAATTTTAAAGGTCCGTAAGCTTCCCAGGTCCACCTCTTAAAGGGCCAGTACACTTAAAATGCTGTTGTTTCGAGGGTTTGTACACAACCCTGGTCAACCTCTTAAAGGACATAATTCCCTAAATTTGTCACCTCTTCAAGGGTTTGTCCACTTCTAGGGTCTGCCTCTTAAAGGGCCAGTCCGCAAAACATGTCACATGTTCAAGTGGCTTTCCACTTCATAAGCCACATTGACATTTCCAAAGGTCTGTCCATTCCCAGGGTTGTCTCTTAGAAGGCCACCCACACACAATAATGCATCTTTAAGGACTGTCCACTTCCATGGTCATCCTCTTCATAGGCCAGTCACCTTAAAGTATTGCCAATTTTAAAGGTCCGTAAGCTTCCCAGGTCCACCTCTTAAAGGGCCAGTACACTTAAAATGCTGTTGTTTCGAGGGTTTGTACACAACCCTGGTCAACCTCTTAAAGGACATAATTCCCTAAATTTGTCACCTCTTCAAGGGTTTGTCCACTTCTAGGGTCTGCCTCTTAAAGGGCCAGTCCGCAAAACATGTCACATGTTCAAGTGGCTTTCCACTTCATAAGCCACATTGACATTTCCAAAGGTCTGTCCATTCCCAGGGTTGTCTCTTAGAAGGCCACCCACACACAATAATGCATCTTTAAGGACTGTCCACTTCCATGGTCATCCTCTTCATAGGCCAGTCACCTTAAAGTATTGCCAATTTTAAAGGTCCGTAAGCTTCCCAGGTCCACCTCTTAAAGGGCCAGTACACTTAAAATGCTGTTGTTTCGAGGGTTTGTACACAACCCTGGTCAACCTCTTAAAGGACATAATTCCCTAAATTTGTCACCTCTTCAAGGGTTTGTCCACATCTAGGGTCTGCCTCTTAAAGGGCCAGTCCGCAAAACATGTCACATGTTCAAGTGGATTTCCACTTCATAAGCCACATTGACATTTCCAAAGGTCTGTCCATTCCCAGGGTTGTCTCTTAGAAGGCCACCCACACACAATAATGCATCTTTAAGGACTGTCCACTTCCATGGTCATCCTCTTCATAGGCCAGTCACCTTAAAGTATTGCCAATTTTAAAGGTCCGTAAGCTTCCCAGGTCCACCTCTTAAAGGGCCAGTACACTTAAAATGCTGTTGTTTCGAGGGTTTGTACACAACCCTGGTCAACCTCTTAAAGGACATAATTCCCTAAATTTGCCACCTCTTCAAGGGTTTGTCCACTTCTAGGGTCTGCCTCTTAAAGGGCCAGTCCGCAAAACATGTCACATGTTCAAGTGGCTTTCCACTTCATAAGCCACATTGACATTTCCAAAGGTCTGTCCATTCCCAGGGTTGTCTCTTAGAAGGCCACCCACACACAATAATGCATCTTTAAGGACTGTCCACTTCCATGGTCATCCTCTTCATAGGCCAGTCACCTTAAAGTATTGCCAATTTTAAAGGTCCGTAAGCTTCCCGGGTCCACCTCTTAAAGGGCCAGTACACTTAAAATGCTGTTGTTTCGAGGGTTTGTACACAACCCTGGTCAACCTCTTAAAGGACATAATTCCCTAAATTTGCCACCTCTTCAAGGGTTTGTCCACTTCTAGGGTCTGCCTCTTAAAGGGCCAGTCCGCAAAACATGTCACATGTTCAAGTGGCTTTCCACTTCATAAGCCACATTGACATTTCCAAAGGTCTGTCCATTCCCAGGGTTGTCTCTTAGAAGGCCACCCACACACAATAATGCATCTTTAAGGACTGTCCACTTCCATGGTCATCCTCTTCATAGGCCAGTCACCTTAAAGTATTGCCAATTTTAAAGGTCCGTAAGCTTCCCAGGTCCACCTCTTAAAGGGCCAGTACACTTAAAATGCTGTTGTTTCGAGGGTTTGTACACAACCCTGGTCAACCTCTTAAAGGACATAATTCCCTAAATTTGTCACCTCTTCAAGGGTTTGTCCACTTCTAGGGTCTGCCTCTTAAAGGGCCAGTCCGCAAAACATGTCACATGTTCAAGTGGCTTTCCACTTCATAAGCCACATTGACATTTCCAAAGGTCTGTCCATTCCCAGGGTTGTCTCTTAGAAGGCCACCCACACACAATAATGCATCTTTAAGGACTGTCCACTTCCATGGTCATCCTCTTCATAGGCCAGTCACCTTAAAGTATTGCCAATTTTAAAGGTCCGTAAGCTTCCCAGGTCCACCTCTTAAAGGGCCAGTACACTTAAAATGCTGTTGTTTCGAGGGTTTGTACACAACCCTGGTCAACCTCTTAAAGGACATAATTCCCTAAATTTGCCACCTCTTCAAGGGTTTGTCCACTTCTAGGGTCTGCCTCTTAAAGGGCCAGTCCGCAAAACATGTCACATGTTCAAGTGGCTTTCCACTTCATAAGCCACATTGACATTTCCAAAGGTCTGTCCATTCCCAGGGTTGTCTCTTAGAAGGCCACCCACACACAATAATGCATCTTTAAGGACTGTCCACTTCCATGGTCATCCTCTTCATAGGCCAGTCACCTTAAAGTATTGCCAATTTTAAAGGTCCGTAAGCTTCCCAGGTCCACCTCTTAAAGGGCCAGTACACTTAAAATGCTGTTGTTTCGAGGGTTTGTACACAACCCTGGTCAACCTCTTAAAGGACATAATTCCCTAAATTTGTCACCTCTTCAAGGGTTTGTCCACATCTAGGGTCTGCCTCTTAAAGGGCCAGTCCGCAAAACATGTCACATGTTCAAGTGGCTTTCCACTTCATAAGCCACATTGACATTTCCAAAGGTCTGTCCATTCCCAGGGTTGTCTCTTAGAAGGCCACCCACACACAATAATGCATCTTTAAGGACTGTCCACTTCCATGGTCATCCTCTTCATAGGCCAGTCACCTTAAAGTATTGCCAATTTTAAAGGTCCGTAAGCTTCCCGGGTCCACCTCTTAAAGGGCCAGTACACTTAAAATGCTGTTGTTTCGAGGGTTTGTACACAAGCCTGGTCAACCTCTTAAAGGACATAATTCCCTAAATTTGTCACCTCTTCAAGGGTTTGTCCACTTCTAGGGTCTGCCTCTTAAAGGGCCAGTCCGCAAAACATGTCACATGTTCAAGTGGCTTTCCACTTCATAAGCCACATTGACATTTCCAAAGGTCTGTCCATTCCCAGGGTTGTCTCTTAGAAGGCCACCCACACACAATAATGCATCTTTAAGGACTGTCCACTTCCATGGTCATCCTCTTCATAGGCCAGTCACCTTAAAGTATTGCCAATTTTAAAGGTCCGTAAGCTTCCCAGGTCCACCTCTTAAAGGGCCAGTACACTTAAAATGCTGTTGTTTCGAGGGTTTGTACACAACCCTGGTCAACCTCTTAAAGGACATAATTCCCTAAATTTGTCACCTCTTCAAGGGTTTGTCCACTTCTAGGGTCTGCCTCTTAAAGGGCCAGTCCGCAAAACATGTCACATGTTCAAGTGGCTTTCCACTTCATAAGCCACATTGACATTTCCAAAGGTCTGTCCATTCCCAGGGTTGTCTCTTAGAAGGCCACCCACACACAATAATGCATCTTTAAGGACTGTCCACTTCCATGGTCATCCTCTTCATAGGCCAGTCACCTTAAAGTATTGCCAATTTTAAAGGTCCGTAAGCTTCCCGGGTCCACCTCTTAAAGGGCCAGTACACTTAAAATGCTGTTGTTTCGAGGGTTTGTACACAACCCTGGTCAACCTCTTAAAGGACATAATTCCCTAAATTTGTCACCTCTTCAAGGGTTTGTCCACTTCTAGGGTCTGCCTCTTAAAGGGCCAGTCCGCAAAACATGTCACATGTTCAAGTGGCTTTCCACTTCATAAGCCACATTGACATTTCCAAAGGTCTGTCCATTCCCAGGGTTGTCTCTTAGAAGGCCACCCACACACAATAATGCATCTTTAAGGACTGTCCACTTCCATGGTCATCCTCTTCATAGGCCAGTCACCTTAAAGTATTGCCAATTTTAAAGGTCCGTAAGCTTCCCAGGTCCACCTCTTAAAGGGCCAGTACACTTAAAATGCTGTTGTTTCGAGGGTTTGTACACAACCCTGGTCAACCTCTTAAAGGACATAATTCCCTAAATTTGTCACCTCTTCAAGGGTTTGTCCACTTCTAGGGTCTGCCTCTTAAAGGGCCAGTCCGCAAAACATGTCACATGTTCAAGTGGCTTTCCACTTCATAAGCCACATTGACATTTCCAAAGGTCTGTCCATTCCCAGGGTTGTCTCTTAGAAGGCCACCCACACACAATAATGCATCTTTAAGGACTGTCCACTTCCATGGTCATCCTCTTCATAGGCCAGTCACCTTAAAGTATTGCCAATTTTAAAGGTCCGTAAGCTTCCCGGGTCCACCTCTTAAAGGGCCAGTACACTTAAAATGCTGTTGTTTCGAGGGTTTGTACACAACCCTGGTCAACCTCTTAAAGGACATAATTCCCTAAATTTGTCACCTCTTCAAGGGTTTGTCCACATCTAGGGTCTGCCTCTTAAAGGGCCAGTCCGCAAAACATGTCACATGTTCAAGTGGCTTTCCACTTCATAAGCCACATTGACATTTCCAAAGGTCTGTCCATTCCCAGGGTTGTCTCTTAGAAGGCCACCCACACACAATAATGCATCTTTAAGGACTGTCCACTTCCATGGTCATCCTCTTCATAGGCCAGTCACCTTAAAGTATTGCCAATTTTAAAGGTCCGTAAGCTTCCCGGGTCCACCTCTTAAAGGGCCAGTACACTTAAAATGCTGTTGTTTCGAGGGTTTGTACACAACCCTGGTCAACCTCTTAAAGGACATAATTCCCTAAATTTGCCACCTCTTCAAGGGTTTGTCCACTTCTAGGGTCTGCCTCTTAAAGGGCCAGTCCGCAAAACATGTCACATGTTCAAGTGGCTTTCCACTTCATAAGCCACATTGACATTTCCAAAGGTCTGTCCATTCCCAGGGTTGTCTCTTAGAAGGCCACCCACACACAATAATGCATCTTTAAGGACTGTCCACTTCCATGGTCATCCTCTTCATAGGCCAGTCACCTTAAAGTATTGCCAATTTTAAAGGTCCGTAAGCTTCCCAGGTCCACCTCTTAAAGGGCCAGTACACTTAAAATGCTGTTGTTTCGAGGGTTTGTACACAACCCTGGTCAACCTCTTAAAGGACATAATTCCCTAAATTTGTCACCTCTTCAAGGGTTTGTCCACTTCTAGGGTCTGCCTCTTAAAGGGCCAGTCCGCAAAACATGTCACATGTTCAAGTGGCTTTCCACTTCATAAGCCACATTGACATTTCCAAAGGTCTGTCCATTCCCAGGGTTGTCTCTTAGAAGGCCACCCACACACAATAATGCATCTTTAAGGACTGTCCACTTCCATGGTCATCCTCTTCATAGGCCAGTCACCTTAAAGTATTGCCAATTTTAAAGGTCCGTAAGCTTCCCAGGTCCACCTCTTAAAGGGCCAGTACACTTAAAATGCTGTTGTTTCGAGGGTTTGTACACAACCCTGGTCAACCTCTTAAAGGACATAATTCCCTAAATTTGCCACCTCTTCAAGGGTTTGTCCACTTCTAGGGTCTGCCTCTTAAAGGGCCAGTCCGCAAAACATGTCACATGTTCAAGTGGCTTTCCACTTCATAAGCCACATTGACATTTCCAAAGGTCTGTCCATTCCCAGGGTTGTCTCTTAGAAGGCCACCCACACACAATAATGCATCTTTAAGGACTGTCCACTTCCATGGTCATCCTCTTCATAGGCCAGTCACCTTAAAGTATTGCCAATTTTAAAGGTCCGTAAGCTTCCCAGGTCCACCTCTTAAAGGGCCAGTACACTTAAAATGCTGTTGTTTCGAGGGTTTGTACACAACCCTGGTCAACCTCTTAAAGGACATAATTCCCTAAATTTGTCACCTCTTCAAGGGTTTGTCCACATCTAGGGTCTGCCTCTTAAAGGGCCAGTCCGCAAAACATGTCACATGTTCAAGTGGCTTTCCACTTCATAAGCCACATTGACATTTCCAAAGGTCTGTCCATTCCCAGGGTTGTCTCTTAGAAGGCCACCCACACACAATAATGCATCTTTAAGGACTGTCCACTTCCATGGTCATCCTCTTCATAGGCCAGTCACCTTAAAGTATTGCCAATTTTAAAGGTCCGTAAGCTTCCCGGGTCCACCTCTTAAAGGGCCAGTACACTTAAAATGCTGTTGTTTCGAGGGTTTGTACACAACCCTGGTCAACCTCTTAAAGGACATAATTCCCTAAATTTGCCACCTCTTCAAGGGTTTGTCCACTTCTAGGGTCTGCCTCTTAAAGGGCCAGTCCGCAAAACATGTCACATGTTCAAGTGGCTTTCCACTTCATAAGCCACATTGACATTTCCAAAGGTCTGTCCATTCCCAGGGTTGTCTCTTAGAAGGCCACCCACACACAATAATGCATCTTTAAGGACTGTCCACTTCCATGGTCATCCTCTTCATAGGCCAGTCACCTTAAAGTATTGCCAATTTTAAAGGTCCGTAAGCTTCCCAGGTCCACCTCTTAAAGGGCCAGTACACTTAAAATGCTGTTGTTTCGAGGGTTTGTACACAACCCTGGTCAACCTCTTAAAGGACATAATTCCCTAAATTTGTCACCTCTTCAAGGGTTTGTCCACTTCTAGGGTCTGCCTCTTAAAGGGCCAGTCCGCAAAACATGTCACATGTTCAAGTGGCTTTCCACTTCATAAGCCACATTGACATTTCCAAAGGTCTGTCCATTCCCAGGGTTGTCTCTTAGAAGGCCACCCACACACAATAATGCATCTTTAAGGACTGTCCACTTCCATGGTCATCCTCTTCATAGGCCAGTCACCTTAAAGTATTGCCAATTTTAAAGGTCCGTAAGCTTCCCAGGTCCACCTCTTAAAGGGCCAGTACACTTAAAATGCTGTTGTTTCGAGGGTTTGTACACAACCCTGGTCAACCTCTTAAAGGACATAATTCCCTAAATTTGCCACCTCTTCAAGGGTTTGTCCACTTCTAGGGTCTGCCTCTTAAAGGGCCAGTCCGCAAAACATGTCACATGTTCAAGTGGCTTTCCACTTCATAAGCCACATTGACATTTCCAAAGGTCTGTCCATTCCCAGGGTTGTCTCTTAGAAGGCCACCCACACACAATAATGCATCTTTAAGGACTGTCCACTTCCATGGTCATCCTCTTCATAGGCCAGTCACCTTAAAGTATTGCCAATTTTAAAGGTCCGTAAGCTTCCCAGGTCCACCTCTTAAAGGGCCAGTACACTTAAAATGCTGTTGTTTCGAGGGTTTGTACACAACCCTGGTCAACCTCTTAAAGGACATAATTCCCTAAATTTGTCACCTCTTCAAGGGTTTGTCCACATCTAGGGTCTGCCTCTTAAAGGGCCAGTCCGCAAAACATGTCACATGTTCAAGTGGCTTTCCACTTCATAAGCCACATTGACATTTCCAA
This sequence comes from Eleutherodactylus coqui, assembly GCF_035609145.1. Classification (NCBI taxonomy): domain Eukaryota; kingdom Metazoa; phylum Chordata; class Amphibia; order Anura; family Eleutherodactylidae; genus Eleutherodactylus; species Eleutherodactylus coqui. Next base: position 47,884 of record NW_027102259.1, read on the forward strand.
AGGTCTGTCCATTCCCAGGGTTGTCTCTTAGAAGGCCACCCACACACAATAATGCATCTTTAAGGACTGTCCACTTCCATGGTCATCCTCTTCATAGGCCAGTCACCTTAAAGTATTGCCAATTTTAAAGGTCCGTAAGCTTCCCGGGTCCACCTCTTAAAGGGCCAGTACACTTAAAATGCTGTTGTTTCGAGGGTTTGTACACAAGCCTGGTCAACCTCTTAAAGGACATAATTCCCTAAATTTGTCACCTCTTCAAGGGTTTGTCCACTTCTAGGGTCTGCCTCTTAAAGGGCCAGTCCGCAAAACATGTCACATGTTCAAGTGGCTTTCCACTTCATAAGCCACATTGACATTTCCAAAGGTCTGTCCATTCCCAGGGTTGTCTCTTAGAAGGCCACCCACACACAATAATGCATCTTTAAGGACTGTCCACTTCCATGGTCATCCTCTTCATAGGCCAGTCACCTTAAAGTATTGCCAATTTTAAAGGTCCGTAAGCTTCACAGGTCCACCTCTTAAAGGGCCAGTACACTTAAAATGCTGTTGTTTCGAGGGTTTGTACACAACCCTGGTCAACCTCTTAAAGGACATAATTCCCTAAATTTGTCACCTCTTCAAGGGTTTGTCCACTTCTAGGGTCTGCCTCTTAAAGGGCCAGTCCGCAAAACATGTCACATGTTCAAGTGGCTTTCCACTTCATAAGCCACATTGACATTTCCAAAGGTCTGTCCATTCCCAGGGTTGTCTCTTAGAAGGCCACCCACACACAATAATGCATCTTTAAGGACTGTCCACTTCCATGGTCATCCTCTTCATAGGCCAGTCACCTTAAAGTATTGCCAATTTTAAAGGTCCGTAAGCTTCCCAGGTCCACCTCTTAAAGGGCCAGTACACTTAAAATGCTGTTGTTTCGAGGGTTTGTACACAACCCTGGTCAACCTCTTAAAGGACATAATTCCCTAAATTTGTCACCTCTTCAAGGGTTTGTCCACATCTAGGGTCTGCCTCTTAAAGGGCCAGTCCGCAAAACATGTCACATGTTCAAGTGGATTTCCACTTCATAAGCCACATTGACATTTCCAAAGGTCTGTCCATTCCCAGGGTTGTCTCTTAGAAGGCCACCCACACACAATAATGCATCTTTAAGGACTGTCCACTTCCATGGTCATCCTCTTCATAGGCCAGTCACCTTAAAGTATTGCCAATTTTAAAGGTCCGTAAGCTTCCCAGGTCCACCTCTTAAAGGGCCAGTACACTTAAAATGCTGTTGTTTCGAGGGTTTGTACACAACCCTGGTCAACCTCTTAAAGGACATAATTCCCTAAATTTGCCACCTCTTCAAGGGTTTGTCCACTTCTAGGGTCTGCCTCTTAAAGGGCCAGTCCGCAAAACATGTCACATGTTCAAGTGGCTTTCCACTTCATAAGCCACATTGACATTTCCAAAGGTCTGTCCATTCCCAGGGTTGTCTCTTAGAAGGCCACCCACACACAATAATGCATCTTTAAGGACTGTCCACTTCCATGGTCATCCTCTTCATAGGCCAGTCACCTTAAAGTATTGCCAATTTTAAAGGTCCGTAAGCTTCCCAGGTCCACCTCTTAAAGGGCCAGTACACTTAAAATGCTGTTGTTTCGAGGGTTTGTACACAACCCTGGTCAACCTCTTAAAGGACATAATTCCCTAAATTTGTCACCTCTTCAAGGGTTTGTCCACTTCTAGGGTCTGCCTCTTAAAGGGCCAGTCCGCAAAACATGTCACATGTTCAAGTGGCTTTCCACTTCATAAGCCACATTGACATTTCCAAAGGTCTGTCCATTCCCAGGGTTGTCTCTTAGAAGGCCACCCACACACAATAATGCATCTTTAAGGACTGTCCACTTCCATGGTCATCCTCTTCATAGGCCAGTCACCTTAAAGTATTGCCAATTTTAAAGGTCCGTAAGCTTCCCAGGTCCACCTCTTAAAGGGCCAGTACACTTAAAATGCTGTTGTTTCGAGGGTTTGTACACAACCCTGGTCAACCTCTTAAAGGACATAATTCCCTAAATTTGCCACCTCTTCAAGGGTTTGTCCACTTCTAGGGTCTGCCTCTTAAAGGGCCAGTCCGCAAAACATGTCACATGTTCAAGTGGCTTTCCACTTCATAAGCCACATTGACATTTCCAAAGGTCTGTCCATTCCCAGGGTTGTCTCTTAGAAGGCCACCCACACACAATAATGCATCTTTAAGGACTGTCCACTTCCATGGTCATCCTCTTCATAGGCCAGTCACCTTAAAGTATTGCCAATTTTAAAGGTCCGTAAGCTTCCCGGGTCCACCTCTTAAAGGGCCAGTACACTTAAAATGCTGTTGTTTCGAGGGTTTGTACACAACCCTGGTCAACCTCTTAAAGGACATAATTCCCTAAATTTGCCACCTCTTCAAGGGTTTGTCCACTTCTAGGGTCTGCCTCTTAAAGGGCCAGTCCGCAAAACATGTCACATGTTCAAGTGGCTTTCCACTTCATAAGCCACATTGACATTTCCAAAGGTCTGTCCATTCCCAGGGTTGTCTCTTAGAAGGCCACCCACACACAATAATGCATCTTTAAGGACTGTCCACTTCCATGGTCATCCTCTTCATAGGCCAGTCACCTTAAAGTATTGCCAATTTTAAAGGTCCGTAAGCTTCCCAGGTCCACCTCTTAAAGGGCCAGTACACTTAAAATGCTGTTGTTTCGAGGGTTTGTACACAACCCTGGTCAACCTCTTAAAGGACATAATTCCCTAAATTTGTCACCTCTTCAAGGGTTTGTCCACTTCTAGGGTCTGCCTCTTAAAGGGCCAGTCCGCAAAACATGTCACATGTTCAAGTGGCTTTCCACTTCATAAGCCACATTGACATTTCCAAAGGTCTGTCCATTCCCAGGGTTGTCTCTTAGAAGGCCACCCACACACAATAATGCATCTTTAAGGACTGTCCACTTCCATGGTCATCCTCTTCATAGGCCAGTCACCTTAAAGTATTGCCAATTTTAAAGGTCCGTAAGCTTCCCAGGTCCACCTCTTAAAGGGCCAGTACACTTAAAATGCTGTTGTTTCGAGGGTTTGTACACAACCCTGGTCAACCTCTTAAAGGACATAATTCCCTAAATTTGCCACCTCTTCAAGGGTTTGTCCACTTCTAGGGTCTGCCTCTTAAAGGGCCAGTCCGCAAAACATGTCACATGTTCAAGTGGCTTTCCACTTCATAAGCCACATTGACATTTCCAAAGGTCTGTCCATTCCCAGGGTTGTCTCTTAGAAGGCCACCCACACACAATAATGCATCTTTAAGGACTGTCCACTTCCATGGTCATCCTCTTCATAGGCCAGTCACCTTAAAGTATTGCCAATTTTAAAGGTCCGTAAGCTTCCCAGGTCCACCTCTTAAAGGGCCAGTACACTTAAAATGCTGTTGTTTCGAGGGTTTGTACACAACCCTGGTCAACCTCTTAAAGGACATAATTCCCTAAATTTGTCACCTCTTCAAGGGTTTGTCCACATCTAGGGTCTGCCTCTTAAAGGGCCAGTCCGCAAAACATGTCACATGTTCAAGTGGCTTTCCACTTCATAAGCCACATTGACATTTCCAAAGGTCTGTCCATTCCCAGGGTTGTCTCTTAGAAGGCCACCCACACACAATAATGCATCTTTAAGGACTGTCCACTTCCATGGTCATCCTCTTCATAGGCCAGTCACCTTAAAGTATTGCCAATTTTAAAGGTCCGTAAGCTTCCCGGGTCCACCTCTTAAAGGGCCAGTACACTTAAAATGCTGTTGTTTCGAGGGTTTGTACACAAGCCTGGTCAACCTCTTAAAGGACATAATTCCCTAAATTTGTCACCTCTTCAAGGGTTTGTCCACTTCTAGGGTCTGCCTCTTAAAGGGCCAGTCCGCAAAACATGTCACATGTTCAAGTGGCTTTCCACTTCATAAGCCACATTGACATTTCCAAAGGTCTGTCCATTCCCAGGGTTGTCTCTTAGAAGGCCACCCACACACAATAATGCATCTTTAAGGACTGTCCACTTCCATGGTCATCCTCTTCATAGGCCAGTCACCTTAAAGTATTGCCAATTTTAAAGGTCCGTAAGCTTCCCAGGTCCACCTCTTAAAGGGCCAGTACACTTAAAATGCTGTTGTTTCGAGGGTTTGTACACAACCCTGGTCAACCTCTTAAAGGACATAATTCCCTAAATTTGTCACCTCTTCAAGGGTTTGTCCACTTCTAGGGTCTGCCTCTTAAAGGGCCAGTCCGCAAAACATGTCACATGTTCAAGTGGCTTTCCACTTCATAAGCCACATTGACATTTCCAAAGGTCTGTCCATTCCCAGGGTTGTCTCTTAGAAGGCCACCCACACACAATAATGCATCTTTAAGGACTGTCCACTTCCATGGTCATCCTCTTCATAGGCCAGTCACCTTAAAGTATTGCCAATTTTAAAGGTCCGTAAGCTTCCCGGGTCCACCTCTTAAAGGGCCAGTACACTTAAAATGCTGTTGTTTCGAGGGTTTGTACACAACCCTGGTCAACCTCTTAAAGGACATAATTCCCTAAATTTGTCACCTCTTCAAGGGTTTGTCCACTTCTAGGGTCTGCCTCTTAAAGGGCCAGTCCGCAAAACATGTCACATGTTCAAGTGGCTTTCCACTTCATAAGCCACATTGACATTTCCAAAGGTCTGTCCATTCCCAGGGTTGTCTCTTAGAAGGCCACCCACACACAATAATGCATCTTTAAGGACTGTCCACTTCCATGGTCATCCTCTTCATAGGCCAGTCACCTTAAAGTATTGCCAATTTTAAAGGTCCGTAAGCTTCCCAGGTCCACCTCTTAAAGGGCCAGTACACTTAAAATGCTGTTGTTTCGAGGGTTTGTACACAACCCTGGTCAACCTCTTAAAGGACATAATTCCCTAAATTTGTCACCTCTTCAAGGGTTTGTCCACTTCTAGGGTCTGCCTCTTAAAGGGCCAGTCCGCAAAACATGTCACATGTTCAAGTGGCTTTCCACTTCATAAGCCACATTGACATTTCCAAAGGTCTGTCCATTCCCAGGGTTGTCTCTTAGAAGGCCACCCACACACAATAATGCATCTTTAAGGACTGTCCACTTCCATGGTCATCCTCTTCATAGGCCAGTCACCTTAAAGTATTGCCAATTTTAAAGGTCCGTAAGCTTCCCGGGTCCACCTCTTAAAGGGCCAGTACACTTAAAATGCTGTTGTTTCGAGGGTTTGTACACAACCCTGGTCAACCTCTTAAAGGACATAATTCCCTAAATTTGTCACCTCTTCAAGGGTTTGTCCACATCTAGGGTCTGCCTCTTAAAGGGCCAGTCCGCAAAACATGTCACATGTTCAAGTGGCTTTCCACTTCATAAGCCACATTGACATTTCCAAAGGTCTGTCCATTCCCAGGGTTGTCTCTTAGAAGGCCACCCACACACAATAATGCATCTTTAAGGACTGTCCACTTCCATGGTCATCCTCTTCATAGGCCAGTCACCTTAAAGTATTGCCAATTTTAAAGGTCCGTAAGCTTCCCGGGTCCACCTCTTAAAGGGCCAGTACACTTAAAATGCTGTTGTTTCGAGGGTTTGTACACAACCCTGGTCAACCTCTTAAAGGACATAATTCCCTAAATTTGCCACCTCTTCAAGGGTTTGTCCACTTCTAGGGTCTGCCTCTTAAAGGGCCAGTCCGCAAAACATGTCACATGTTCAAGTGGCTTTCCACTTCATAAGCCACATTGACATTTCCAAAGGTCTGTCCATTCCCAGGGTTGTCTCTTAGAAGGCCACCCACACACAATAATGCATCTTTAAGGACTGTCCACTTCCATGGTCATCCTCTTCATAGGCCAGTCACCTTAAAGTATTGCCAATTTTAAAGGTCCGTAAGCTTCCCAGGTCCACCTCTTAAAGGGCCAGTACACTTAAAATGCTGTTGTTTCGAGGGTTTGTACACAACCCTGGTCAACCTCTTAAAGGACATAATTCCCTAAATTTGTCACCTCTTCAAGGGTTTGTCCACTTCTAGGGTCTGCCTCTTAAAGGGCCAGTCCGCAAAACATGTCACATGTTCAAGTGGCTTTCCACTTCATAAGCCACATTGACATTTCCAAAGGTCTGTCCATTCCCAGGGTTGTCTCTTAGAAGGCCACCCACACACAATAATGCATCTTTAAGGACTGTCCACTTCCATGGTCATCCTCTTCATAGGCCAGTCACCTTAAAGTATTGCCAATTTTAAAGGTCCGTAAGCTTCCCAGGTCCACCTCTTAAAGGGCCAGTACACTTAAAATGCTGTTGTTTCGAGGGTTTGTACACAACCCTGGTCAACCTCTTAAAGGACATAATTCCCTAAATTTGCCACCTCTTCAAGGGTTTGTCCACTTCTAGGGTCTGCCTCTTAAAGGGCCAGTCCGCAAAACATGTCACATGTTCAAGTGGCTTTCCACTTCATAAGCCACATTGACATTTCCAAAGGTCTGTCCATTCCCAGGGTTGTCTCTTAGAAGGCCACCCACACACAATAATGCATCTTTAAGGACTGTCCACTTCCATGGTCATCCTCTTCATAGGCCAGTCACCTTAAAGTATTGCCAATTTTAAAGGTCCGTAAGCTTCCCAGGTCCACCTCTTAAAGGGCCAGTACACTTAAAATGCTGTTGTTTCGAGGGTTTGTACACAACCCTGGTCAACCTCTTAAAGGACATAATTCCCTAAATTTGTCACCTCTTCAAGGGTTTGTCCACATCTAGGGTCTGCCTCTTAAAGGGCCAGTCCGCAAAACATGTCACATGTTCAAGTGGCTTTCCACTTCATAAGCCACATTGACATTTCCAAAGGTCTGTCCATTCCCAGGGTTGTCTCTTAGAAGGCCACCCACACACAATAATGCATCTTTAAGGACTGTCCACTTCCATGGTCATCCTCTTCATAGGCCAGTCACCTTAAAGTATTGCCAATTTTAAAGGTCCGTAAGCTTCCCGGGTCCACCTCTTAAAGGGCCAGTACACTTAAAATGCTGTTGTTTCGAGGGTTTGTACACAACCCTGGTCAACCTCTTAAAGGACATAATTCCCTAAATTTGCCACCTCTTCAAGGGTTTGTCCACTTCTAGGGTCTGCCTCTTAAAGGGCCAGTCCGCAAAACATGTCACATGTTCAAGTGGCTTTCCACTTCATAAGCCACATTGACATTTCCAAAGGTCTGTCCATTCCCAGGGTTGTCTCTTAGAAGGCCACCCACACACAATAATGCATCTTTAAGGACTGTCCACTTCCATGGTCATCCTCTTCATAGGCCAGTCACCTTAAAGTATTGCCAATTTTAAAGGTCCGTAAGCTTCCCAGGTCCACCTCTTAAAGGGCCAGTACACTTAAAATGCTGTTGTTTCGAGGGTTTGTACACAACCCTGGTCAACCTCTTAAAGGACATAATTCCCTAAATTTGTCACCTCTTCAAGGGTTTGTCCACTTCTAGGGTCTGCCTCTTAAAGGGCCAGTCCGCAAAACATGTCACATGTTCAAGTGGCTTTCCACTTCATAAGCCACATTGACATTTCCAAAGGTCTGTCCATTCCCAGGGTTGTCTCTTAGAAGGCCACCCACACACAATAATGCATCTTTAAGGACTGTCCACTTCCATGGTCATCCTCTTCATAGGCCAGTCACCTTAAAGTATTGCCAATTTTAAAGGTCCGTAAGCTTCCCAGGTCCACCTCTTAAAGGGCCAGTACACTTAAAATGCTGTTGTTTCGAGGGTTTGTACACAACCCTGGTCAACCTCTTAAAGGACATAATTCCCTAAATTTGCCACCTCTTCAAGGGTTTGTCCACTTCTAGGGTCTGCCTCTTAAAGGGCCAGTCCGCAAAACATGTCACATGTTCAAGTGGCTTTCCACTTCATAAGCCACATTGACATTTCCAAAGGTCTGTCCATTCCCAGGGTTGTCTCTTAGAAGGCCACCCACACACAATAATGCATCTTTAAGGACTGTCCACTTCCATGGTCATCCTCTTCATAGGCCAGTCACCTTAAAGTATTGCCAATTTTAAAGGTCCGTAAGCTTCCCAGGTCCACCTCTTAAAGGGCCAGTACACTTAAAATGCTGTTGTTTCGAGGGTTTGTACACAACCCTGGTCAACCTCTTAAAGGACATAATTCCCTAAATTTGTCACCTCTTCAAGGGTTTGTCCACATCTAGGGTCTGCCTCTTAAAGGGCCAGTCCGCAAAACATGTCACATGTTCAAGTGGCTTTCCACTTCATAAGCCACATTGACATTTCCAAAGGTCTGTCCATTCCCAGGGTTGTCTCTTAGAAGGCCACCCACACACAATAATGCATCTTTAAGGACTGTCCACTTCCATGGTCATCCTCTTCATAGGCCAGTCACCTTAAAGTATTGCCAATTTTAAAGGTCCGTAAGCTTCCCGGGTCCACCTCTTAAAGGGCCAGTACACTTAAAATGCTGTTGTTTCGAGGGTTTGTACACAAGCCTGGTCAACCTCTTAAAGGACATAATTCCCTAAATTTGTCACCTCTTCAAGGGTTTGTCCACTTCTAGGGTCTGCCTCTTAAAGGGCCAGTCCGCAAAACATGTCACATGTTCAAGTGGCTTTCCACTTCATAAGCCACATTGACATTTCCAAAGGTCTGTCCATTCCCAGGGTTGTCTCTTAGAAGGCCACCCACACACAATAATGCATCTTTAAGGACTGTCCACTTCCATGGTCATCCTCTTCATAGGCCAGTCACCTTAAAGTATTGCCAATTTTAAAGGTCCGTAAGCTTCACAGGTCCACCTCTTAAAGGGCCAGTACACTTAAAATGCTGTTGTTTCGAGGGTTTGTACACAACCCTGGTCAACCTCTTAAAGGACATAATTCCCTAAATTTGTCACCTCTTCAAGGGTTTGTCCACTTCTAGGGTCTGCCTCTTAAAGGGCCAGTCCGCAAAACATGTCACATGTTCAAGTGGCTTTCCACTTCATAAGCCACATTGACATTTCCAAAGGTCTGTCCATTCCCAGGGTTGTCTCTTAGAAGGCCACCCACACACAATAATGCATCTTTAAGGACTGTCCACTTCCATGGTCATCCTCTTCATAGGCCAGTCACCTTAAAGTATTGCCAATTTTAAAGGTCCGTAAGCTTCCCAGGTCCACCTCTTAAAGGGCCAGTACACTTAAAATGCTGTTGTTTCGAGGGTTTGTACACAACCCTGGTCAACCTCTTAAAGGACATAATTCCCTAAATTTGTCACCTCTTCAAGGGTTTGTCCACATCTAGGGTCTGCCTCTTAAAGGGCCAGTCCGCAAAACATGTCACATGTTCAAGTGGATTTCCACTTCATAAGCCACATTGACATTTCCAAAGGTCTGTCCATTCCCAGGGTTGTCTCTTAGAAGGCCACCCACACACAATAATGCATCTTTAAGGACTGTCCACTTCCATGGTCATCCTCTTCATAGGCCAGTCACCTTAAAGTATTGCCAATTTTAAAGGTCCGTAAGCTTCCCAGGTCCACCTCTTAAAGGGCCAGTACACTTAAAATGCTGTTGTTTCGAGGGTTTGTACACAACCCTGGTCAACCTCTTAAAGGACATAATTCCCTAAATTTGCCACCTCTTCAAGGGTTTGTCCACTTCTAGGGTCTGCCTCTTAAAGGGCCAGTCCGCAAAACATGTCACATGTTCAAGTGGCTTTCCACTTCATAAGCCACATTGACATTTCCAAAGGTCTGTCCATTCCCAGGGTTGTCTCTTAGAAGGCCACCCACACACAATAATGCATCTTTAAGGACTGTCCACTTCCATGGTCATCCTCTTCATAGGCCAGTCACCTTAAAGTATTGCCAATTTTAAAGGTCCGTAAGCTTCCCAGGTCCACCTCTTAAAGGGCCAGTACACTTAAAATGCTGTTGTTTCGAGGGTTTGTACACAACCCTGGTCAACCTCTTAAAGGACATAATTCCCTAAATTTGTCACCTCTTCAAGGGTTTGTCCACTTCTAGGGTCTGCCTCTTAAAGGGCCAGTCCGCAAAACATGTCACATGTTCAAGTGGCTTTCCACTTCATAAGCCACATTGACATTTCCAAAGGTCTGTCCATTCCCAGGGTTGTCTCTTAGAAGGCCACCCACACACAATAATGCATCTTTAAGGACTGTCCACTTCCATGGTCATCCTCTTCATAGGCCAGTCACCTTAAAGTATTGCCAATTTTAAAGGTCCGTAAGCTTCCCAGGTCCACCTCTTAAAGGGCCAGTACACTTAAAATGCTGTTGTTTCGAGGGTTTGTACACAACCCTGGTCAACCTCTTAAAGGACATAATTCCCTAAATTTGCCACCTCTTCAAGGGTTTGTCCACTTCTAGGGTCTGCCTCTTAAAGGGCCAGTCCGCAAAACATGTCACATGTTCAAGTGGCTTTCCACTTCATAAGCCACATTGACATTTCCAAAGGTCTGTCCATTCCCAGGGTTGTCTCTTAGAAGGCCACCCACACACAATAATGCATCTTTAAGGACTGTCCACTTCCATGGTCATCCTCTTCATAGGCCAGTCACCTTAAAGTATTGCCAATTTTAAAGGTCCGTAAGCTTCCCAGGTCCACCTCTTAAAGGGCCAGTACACTTAAAATGCTGTTGTTTCGAGGGTTTGTACACAACCCTGGTCAACCTCTTAAAGGACATAATTCCCTAAATTTGTCACCTCTTCAAGGGTTTGTCCACTTCTAGGGTCTGCCTCTTAAAGGGCCAGTCCGCAAAACATGTCACATGTTCAAGTGGCTTTCCACTTCATAAGCCACATTGACATTTCCAAAGGTCTGTCCATTCCCAGGGTTGTCTCTTAGAAGGCCACCCACACACAATAATGCATCTTTAAGGACTGTCCACTTCCATGGTCATCCTCTTCATAGGCCAGTCACCTTAAAGTATTGCCAATTTTAAAGGTCCGTAAGCTTCCCAGGTCCACCTCTTAAAGGGCCAGTACACTTAAAATGCTGTTGTTTCGAGGGTTTGTACACAACCCTGGTCAACCTCTTAAAGGACATAATTCCCTAAATTTGTCACCTCTTCAAGGGTTTGTCCACTTCTAGGGTCTGCCTCTTAAAGGGCCAGTCCGCAAAACATGTCACATGTTCAAGTGGCTTTCCACTTCATAAGCCACATTGACATTTCCAAAGGTCTGTCCATTCCCAGGGTTGTCTCTTAGAAGGCCACCCACACACAATAATGCATCTTTAAGGACTGTCCACTTCCATGGTCATCCTCTTCATAGGCCAGTCACCTTAAAGTATTGCCAATTTTAAAGGTCCGTAAGCTTCCCAGGTCCACCTCTTAAAGGGCCAGTACACTTAAAATGCTGTTGTTTCGAGGGTTTGTACACAACCCTGGTCAACCTCTTAAAGGACATAATTCCCTAAATTTGTCACCTCTTCAAGGGTTTGTCCACTTCTAGGGTCTGCCTCTTAAAGGGCCAGTCCGCAAAACATGTCACATGTTCAAGTGGCTTTCCACTTCATAAGCCACATTGACATTTCCAAAGGTCTGTCCATTCCCAGGGTTGTCTCTTAGAAGGCCACCCACACACAATAATGCATCTTTAAGGACTGTCCACTTCCATGGTCATCCTCTTCATAGGCCAGTCACCTTAAAGTATTGCCAATTTTAAAGGTCCGTAAGCTTCCCGGGTCCACCTCTTAAAGGGCCAGTACACTTAAAATGCTGTTGTTTCGAGGGTTTGTACACAACCCTGGTCAACCTCTTAAAGGACATAATTCCCTAAATTTGTCACCTCTTCAAGGGTTTGTCCACATCTAGGGTCTGCCTCTTAAAGGGCCAGTCCGCAAAACATGTCACATGTTCAAGTGGCTTTCCACTTCATAAGCCACATTGACATTTCCAAAGGTCTGTCCATTCCCAGGGTTGTCTCTTAGAAGGCCACCCACACACAATAATGCATCTTTAAGGACTGTCCACTTCCATGGTCATCCTCTTCATAGGCCAGTCACCTTAAAGTATTGCCAATTTTAAAGGTCCGTAAGCTTCCCGGGTCCACCTCTTAAAGGGCCAGTACACTTAAAATGCTGTTGTTTCGAGGGTTTGTACACAACCCTGGTCAACCTCTTAAAGGACATAATTCCCTAAATTTGCCACCTCTTCAAGGGTTTGTCCACTTCTAGGGTCTGCCTCTTAAAGGGCCAGTCCGCAAAACATGTCACATGTTCAAGTGGCTTTCACTTCATAAGCCACATTGACATTTCCAAAGGTCTGTCCATTCCCAGGGTTGTCTCTTAGAAGGCCACCCACACACAATAATGCATCTTTAAGGACTGTCCACTTCCATGGTCATCCTCTTCATAGGCCAGTCACCTTAAAGTATTGCCAATTTTAAAGGTCCGTAAGCTTCCCAGGTCCACCTCTTAAAGGGCCAGTACACTTAAAATGCTGTTGTTTCGAGGGTTTGTACACAACCCTGGTCAACCTCTTAAAGGACATAATTCCCTAAATTTGTCACCTCTTCAAGGGTTTGTCCACTTCTAGGGTCTGCCTCTTAAAGGGCCAGTCCGCAAAACATGTCACATGTTCAAGTGGCTTTCCACTTCATAAGCCACATTGACATTTCCAAAGGTCTGTCCATTCCCAGGGTTGTCTCTTAGAAGGCCACCCACACACAATAATGCATCTTTAAGGACTGTCCACTTCCATGGTCATCCTCTTCATAGGCCAGTCACCTTAAAGTATTGCCAATTTTAAAGGTCCGTAAGCTTCCCAGGTCCACCTCTTAAAGGGCCAGTACACTTAAAATGCTGTTGTTTCGAGGGTTTGTACACAACCCTGGTCAACCTCTTAAAGGACATAATTCCCTAAATTTGCCACCTCTTCAAGGGTTTGTCCACTTCTAGGGTCTGCCTCTTAAAGGGCCAGTCCGCAAAACATGTCACATGTTCAAGTGGCTTTCCACTTCATAAGCCACATTGACATTTCCAAAGGTCTGTCCATTCCCAGGGTTGTCTCTTAGAAGGCCACCCACACACAATAATGCATCTTTAAGGACTGTCCACTTCCATGGTCATCCTCTTCATAGGCCAGTCACCTTAAAGTATTGCCAATTTTAAAGGTCCGTAAGCTTCCCAGGTCCACCTCTTAAAGGGCCAGTACACTTAAAATGCTGTTGTTTCGAGGGTTTGTACACAACCCTGGTCAACCTCTTAAAGGACATAATTCCCTAAATTTGTCACCTCTTCAAGGGTTTGTCCACATCTAGGGTCTGCCTCTTAAAGGGCCAGTCCGCAAAACATGTCACATGTTCAAGTGGCTTTCCACTTCATAAGCCACATTGACATTTCCAAAGGTCTGTCCATTCCCAGGGTTGTCTCTTAGAAGGCCACCCACACACAATAATGCATCTTTAAGGACTGTCCACTTCCATGGTCATCCTCTTCATAGGCCAGTCACCTTAAAGTATTGCCAATTTTAAAGGTCCGTAAGCTTCCCGGTCCACCTCTTAAAGGGCCAGTACACTTAAAATGCTGTTGTTTCGAGGGTTTGTACACAAGCCTGGTCAACCTCTTAAAGGACATAATTCCCTAAATTTGTCACCTCTTCAAGGGTTTGTCCACTTCTAGGGTCTGCCTCTTAAAGGGCCAGTCCGCAAAACATGTCACATGTTCAAGTGGCTTTCCACTTCATAAGCCACATTGACATTTCCAAAGGTCTGTCCATTCCCAGGGTTGTCTCTTAGAAGGCCACCCACACACAATAATGCATCTTTAAGGACTGTCCACTTCCATGGTCATCCTCTTCATAGGCCAGTCACCTTAAAGTATTGCCAATTTTAAAGGTCCGTAAGCTTCACAGGTCCACCTCTTAAAGGGCCAGTACACTTAAAATGCTGTTGTTTCGAGGGTTTGTACACAACCCTGGTCAACCTCTTAAAGGACATAATTCCCTAAATTTGTCACCTCTTCAAGGGTTTGTCCACTTCTAGGGTCTGCCTCTTAAAGGGCCAGTCCGCAAAACATGTCACATGTTCAAGTGGCTTTCCACTTCATAAGCCACATTGACATTTCCAAAGGTCTGTCCATTCCCAGGGTTGTCTCTTAGAAGGCCACCCACACACAATAATGCATCTTTAAGGACTGTCCACTTCCATGGTCATCCTCTTCATAGGCCAGTCACCTTAAAGTATTGCCAATTTTAAAGGTCCGTAAGCTTCCCAGGTCCACCTCTTAAAGGGCCAGTACACTTAAAATGCTGTTGTTTCGAGGGTTTGTACACAACCCTGGTCAACCTCTTAAAGGACATAATTCCCTAAATTTGTCACCTCTTCAAGGGTTTGTCCACATCTAGGGTCTGCCTCTTAAAGGGCCAGTCCGCAAAACATGTCACATGTTCAAGTGGATTTCCACTTCATAAGCCACATTGACATTTCCAAAGGTCTGTCCATTCCCAGGGTTGTCTCTTAGAAGGCCACCCACACACAATAATGCATCTTTAAGGACTGTCCACTTCCATGGTCATCCTCTTCATAGGCCAGTCACCTTAAAGTATTGCCAATTTTAAAGGTCCGTAAGCTTCCCAGGTCCACCTCTTAAAGGGCCAGTACACTTAAAATGCTGTTGTTTCGAGGGTTTGTACACAACCCTGGTCAACCTCTTAAAGGACATAATTCCCTAAATTTGCCACCTCTTCAAGGGTTTGTCCACTTCTAGGGTCTGCCTCTTAAAGGGCCAGTCCGCAAAACATGTCACATGTTCAAGTGGCTTTCCACTTCATAAGCCACATTGACATTTCCAAAGGTCTGTCCATTCCCAGGGTTGTCTCTTAGAAGGCCACCCACACACAATAATGCATCTTTAAGGACTGTCCACTTCCATGGTCATCCTCTTCATAGGCCAGTCACCTTAAAGTATTGCCAATTTTAAAGGTCCGTAAGCTTCCCAGGTCCACCTCTTAAAGGGCCAGTACACTTAAAATGCTGTTGTTTCGAGGGTTTGTACACAACCCTGGTCAACCTCTTAAAGGACATAATTCCCTAAATTTGTCACCTCTTCAAGGGTTTGTCCACTTCTAGGGTCTGCCTCTTAAAGGGCCAGTCCGCAAAACATGTCACATGTTCAAGTGGCTTTCCACTTCATAAGCCACATTGACATTTCCAAAGGTCTGTCCATTCCCAGGGTTGTCTCTTAGAAGGCCACCCACACACAATAATGCATCTTTAAGGACTGTCCACTTCCATGGTCATCCTCTTCATAGGCCAGTCACCTTAAAGTATTGCCAATTTTAAAGGTCCGTAAGCTTCCCAGGTCCACCTCTTAAAGGGCCAGTACACTTAAAATGCTGTTGTTTCGAGGGTTTGTACACAACCCTGGTCAACCTCTTAAAGGACATAATTCCCTAAATTTGCCACCTCTTCAAGGGTTTGTCCACTTCTAGGGTCTGCCTCTTAAAGGGCCAGTCCGCAAAACATGTCACATGTTCAAGTGGCTTTCCACTTCATAAGCCACATTGACATTTCCAAAGGTCTGTCCATTCCCAGGGTTGTCTCTTAGAAGGCCACCCACACACAATAATGCATCTTTAAGGACTGTCCACTTCCATGGTCATCCTCTTCATAGGCCAGTCACCTTAAAGTATTGCCAATTTTAAAGGTCCGTAAGCTTCCCAGGTCCACCTCTTAAAGGGCCAGTACACTTAAAATGCTGTTGTTTCGAGGGTTTGTACACAACCCTGGTCAACCTCTTAAAGGACATAATTCCCTAAATTTGTCACCTCTTCAAGGGTTTGTCCACTTCTAGGGTCTGCCTCTTAAAGGGCCAGTCCGCAAAACATGTCACATGTTCAAGTGGCTTTCCACTTCATAAGCCACATTGACATTTCCAAAGGTCTGTCCATTCCCAGGGTTGTCTCTTAGAAGGCCACCCACACACAATAATGCATCTTTAAGGACTGTCCACTTCCATGGTCATCCTCTTCATAGGCCAGTCACCTTAAAGTATTGCCAATTTTAAAGGTCCGTAAGCTTCCCAGGTCCACCTCTTAAAGGGCCAGTACACTTAAAATGCTGTTGTTTCGAGGGTTTGTACACAACCCTGGTCAACCTCTTAAAGGACATAATTCCCTAAATTTGTCACCTCTTCAAGGGTTTGTCCACTTCTAGGGTCTGCCTCTTAAAGGGCCAGTCCGCAAAACATGTCACATGTTCAAGTGGCTTTCCACTTCATAAGCCACATTGACATTTCCAAAGGTCTGTCCATTCCCAGGGTTGTCTCTTAGAAGGCCACCCACACACAATAATGCATCTTTAAGGACTGTCCACTTCCATGGTCATCCTCTTCATAGGCCAGTCACCTTAAAGTATTGCCAATTTTAAAGGTCCGTAAGCTTCCCAGGTCCACCTCTTAAAGGGCCAGTACACTTAAAATGCTGTTGTTTCGAGGGTTTGTACACAACCCTGGTCAACCTCTTAAAGGACATAATTCCCTAAATTTGTCACCTCTTCAAGGGTTTGTCCACTTCTAGGGTCTGCCTCTTAAAGGGCCAGTCCGCAAAACATGTCACATGTTCAAGTGGCTTTCCACTTCATAAGCCACATTGACATTTCCAAAGGTCTGTCCATTCCCAGGGTTGTCTCTTAGAAGGCCACCCACACACAATAATGCATCTTTAAGGACTGTCCACTTCCATGGTCATCCTCTTCATAGGCCAGTCACCTTAAAGTATTGCCAATTTTAAAGGTCCGTAAGCTTCCCGGGTCCACCTCTTAAAGGGCCAGTACACTTAAAATGCTGTTGTTTCGAGGGTTTGTACACAACCCTGGTCAACCTCTTAAAGGACATAATTCCCTAAATTTGTCACCTCTTCAAGGGTTTGTCCACTTCTAGGGTCTGCCTCTTAAAGGGCCAGTCCGCAAAACATGTCACATGTTCAAGTGGCTTTCCACTTCATAAGCCACATTGACATTTCCAAAGGTCTGTCCATTCCCAGGGTTGTCTCTTAGAAGGCCACCCACACACAATAATGCATCTTTAAGGACTGTCCACTTCCATGGTCATCCTCTTCATAGGCCAGTCACCTTAAAGTATTGCCAATTTTAAAGGTCCGTAAGCTTCCCGGGTCCACCTCTTAAAGGGCCAGTACACTTAAAATGCTGTTGTTTCGAGGGTTTGTACACAACCCTGGTCAACCTCTTAAAGGACATAATTCCCTAAATTTGCCACCTCTTCAAGGGTTTGTCCACTTCTAGGGTCTGCCTCTTAAAGGGCCAGTCCGCAAAACATGTCACATGTTCAAGTGGCTTTCCACTTCATAAGCCACATTGACATTTCCAAAGGTCTGTCCATTCCCAGGGTTGTCTCTTAGAAGGCCACCCACACACAATAATGCATCTTTAAGGACTGTCCACTTCCATGGTCATCCTCTTCATAGGCCAGTCACCTTAAAGTATTGCCAATTTTAAAGGTCCGTAAGCTTCCCAGGTCCACCTCTTAAAGGGCCAGTACACTTAAAATGCTGTTGTTTCGAGGGTTTGTACACAACCCTGGTCAACCTCTTAAAGGACATAATTCCCTAAATTTGTCACCTCTTCAAGGGTTTGTCCACTTCTAGGGTCTGCCTCTTAAAGGGCCAGTCCGCAAAACATGTCACATGTTCAAGTGGCTTTCCACTTCATAAGCCACATTGACATTTCCAAAGGTCTGTCCATTCCCAGGGTTGTCTCTTAGAAGGCCACCCACACACAATAATGCATCTTTAAGGACTGTCCACTTCCATGGTCATCCTCTTCATAGGCCAGTCACCTTAAAGTATTGCCAATTTTAAAGGTCCGTAAGCTTCCCAGGTCCACCTCTTAAAGGGCCAGTACACTTAAAATGCTGTTGTTTCGAGGGTTTGTACACAACCCTGGTCAACCTCTTAAAGGACATAATTCCCTAAATTTGCCACCTCTTCAAGGGTTTGTCCACTTCTAGGGTCTGCCTCTTAAAGGGCCAGTCCGCAAAACATGTCACATGTTCAAGTGGCTTTCCACTTCATAAGCCACATTGACATTTCCAAAGGTCTGTCCATTCCCAGGGTTGTCTCTTAGAAGGCCACCCACACACAATAATGCATCTTTAAGGACTGTCCACTTCCATGGTCATCCTCTTCATAGGCCAGTCACCTTAAAGTATTGCCAATTTTAAAGGTCCGTAAGCTTCCCAGGTCCACCTCTTAAAGGGCCAGTACACTTAAAATGCTGTTGTTTCGAGGGTTTGTACACAACCCTGGTCAACCTCTTAAAGGACATAATTCCCTAAATTTGTCACCTCTTCAAGGGTTTGTCCACATCTAGGGTCTGCCTCTTAAAGGGCCAGTCCGCAAAACATGTCACATGTTCAAGTGGCTTTCCACTTCATAAGCCACATTGACATTTCCAAAGGTCTGTCCATTCCCAGGGTTGTCTCTTAGAAGGCCACCCACACACAATAATGCATCTTTAAGGACTGTCCACTTCCATGGTCATCCTCTTCATAGGCCAGTCACCTTAAAGTATTGCCAATTTTAAAGGTCCGTAAGCTTCCCAGGTCCACCTCTTAAAGGGCCAGTACACTTAAAATGCTGTTGTTTCGAGGGTTTGTACACAACCCTGGTCAACCTCTTAAAGGACATAATTCCCTAAATTTGCCACCTCTTCAAGGGTTTGTCCACTTCTAGGGTCTGCCTCTTAAAGGGCCAGTCCGCAAAACATGTCACATGTTCAAGTGGCTTTCCACTTCATAAGCCACATTGACATTTCCAAAGGTCTGTCCATTCCCAGGGTTGTCTCTTAGAAGGCCACCCACACACAATAATGCATCTTTAAGGACTGTCCACTTCCATGGTCATCCTCTTCATAGGCCAGTCACCTTAAAGTATTGCCAATTTTAAAGGTCCGTAAGCTTCCCAGGTCCACCTCTTAAAGGGCCAGTACACTTAAAATGCTGTTGTTTCGAGGGTTTGTACACAACCCTGGTCAACCTCTTAAAGGACATAATTCCCTAAATTTGTCACCTCTTCAAGGGTTTATCCACTTCTAGGGTCTGCCTCTTAAAGGGCCAGTCCGCAAAACATGTCACATGTTCAAGTGGCTTTCCACTTCATAAGCCACATTGACATTTCCAAAGGTCTGTCCATTCCCAGGGTTGTCTCTTAGAAGGCCACCCACACACAATAATGCATCTTTAAGGACTGTCCACTTCCATGGTCATCCTCTTCATAGGCCAGTCACCTTAAAGTATTGCCAATTTTAAAGGTCCGTAAGCTTCCCAGGTCCACCTCTTAAAGGGCCAGTACACTTAAAATGCTGTTGTTTCGAGGGTTTGTACACAACCCTGGTCAACCTCTTAAAGGACATAATTCCCTAAATTTGCCACCTCTTCAAGGGTTTGTCCACTTCTAGGGTCTGCCTCTTAAAGGGCCAGTCCGCAAAACATGTCACATGTTCAAGTGGCTTTCCACTTCATAAGCCACATTGACATTTCCAAAGGTCTGTCCATTCCCAGGGTTGTCTCTTAGAAGGCCACCCACACACAATAATGCATCTTTAAGGACTGTCCACTTCCATGGTCATCCTCTTCATAGGCCAGTCACCTTAAAGTATTGCCAATTTTAAAGGTCCGTAAGCTTCCCAGGTCCACCTCTTAAAGGGCCAGTACACTTAAAATGCTGTTGTTTCGAGGGTTTGTACACAACCCTGGTCAACCTCTTAAAGGACATAATTCCCTAAATTTGTCACCTCTTCAAGGGTTTGTCCACTTCTAGGGTCTGCCTCTTAAAGGGCCAGTCCGCAAAACATGTCACATGTTCAAGTGGCTTTCCACTTCATAAGCCACATTGACATTTCCAAAGGTCTGTCCATTCCCAGGGTTGTCTCTTAGAAGGCCACCCACACACAATAATGCATCTTTAAGGACTGTCCACTTCCATGGTCATCCTCTTCATAGGCCAGTCACCTTAAAGTATTGCCAATTTTAAAGGTCCGTAAGCTTCCCAGGTCCACCTCTTAAAGGGCCAGTACACTTAAAATGCTGTTGTTTCGAGGGTTTGTACACAACCCTGGTCAACCTCTTAAAGGACATAATTCCCTAAATTTGTCACCTCTTCAAGGGTTTGTCCACTTCTAGGGTCTGCCTCTTAAAGGGCCAGTCCGCAAAACATGTCACATGTTCAAGTGGCTTTCCACTTCATAAGCCACATTGACATTTCCAAAGGTCTGTCCATTCCCAGGGTTGTCTCTTAGAAGGCCACCCACACACAATAATGCATCTTTAAGGACTGTCCACTTCCATGGTCATCCTCTTCATAGGCCAGTCACCTTAAAGTATTGCCAATTTTAAAGGTCCGTAAGCTTCCCGGGTCCACCTCTTAAAGGGCCAGTACACTTAAAATGCTGTTGTTTCGAGGGTTTGTACACAACCCTGGTCAACCTCTTAAAGGACATAATTCCCTAAATTTGTCACCTCTTCAAGGGTTTGTCCACATCTAGGGTCTGCCTCTTAAAGGGCCAGTCCGCAAAACATGTCACATGTTCAAGTGGCTTTCCACTTCATAAGCCACATTGACATTTCCAAAGGTCTGTCCATTCCCAGGGTTGTCTCTTAGAAGGCCACCCACACACAATAATGCATCTTTAAGGACTGTCCACTTCCATGGTCATCCTCTTCATAGGCCAGTCACCTTAAAGTATTGCCAATTTTAAAGGTCCGTAAGCTTCCCGGGTCCACCTCTTAAAGGGCCAGTACACTTAAAATGCTGTTGTTTCGAGGGTTTGTACACAACCCTGGTCAACCTCTTAAAGGACATAATTCCCTAAATTTGCCACCTCTTCAAGGGTTTGTCCACTTCTAGGGTCTGCCTCTTAAAGGGCCAGTCCGCAAAACATGTCACATGTTCAAGTGGCTTTCCACTTCATAAGCCACATTGACATTTCCAAAGGTCTGTCCATTCCCAGGGTTGTCTCTTAGAAGGCCACCCACACACAATAATGCATCTTTAAGGACTGTCCACTTCCATGGTCATCCTCTTCATAGGCCAGTCACCTTAAAGTATTGCCAATTTTAAAGGTCCGTAAGCTTCCCAGGTCCACCTCTTAAAGGGCCAGTACACTTAAAATGCTGTTGTTTCGAGGGTTTGTACACAACCCTGGTCAACCTCTTAAAGGACATAATTCCCTAAATTTGTCACCTCTTCAAGGGTTTGTCCACTTCTAGGGTCTGCCTCTTAAAGGGCCAGTCCGCAAAACATGTCACATGTTCAAGTGGCTTTCCACTTCATAAGCCACATTGACATTTCCAAAGGTCTGTCCATTCCCAGGGTTGTCTCTTAGAAGGCCACCCACACACAATAATGCATCTTTAAGGACTGTCCACTTCCATGGTCATCCTCTTCATAGGCCAGTCACCTTAAAGTATTGCCAATTTTAAAGGTCCGTAAGCTTCCCAGGTCCACCTCTTAAAGGGCCAGTACACTTAAAATGCTGTTGTTTCGAGGGTTTGTACACAACCCTGGTCAACCTCTTAAAGGACATAATTCCCTAAATTTGCCACCTCTTCAAGGGTTTGTCCACTTCTAGGGTCTGCCTCTTAAAGGGCCAGTCCGCAAAACATGTCACATGTTCAAGTGGCTTTCCACTTCATAAGCCACATTGACATTTCCAAAGGTCTGTCCATTCCCAGGGTTGTCTCTTAGAAGGCCACCCACACACAATAATGCATCTTTAAGGACTGTCCACTTCCATGGTCATCCTCTTCATAGGCCAGTCACCTTAAAGTATTGCCAATTTTAAAGGTCCGTAAGCTTCCCAGGTCCACCTCTTAAAGGGCCAGTACACTTAAAATGCTGTTGTTTCGAGGGTTTGTACACAACCCTGGTCAACCTCTTAAAGGACATAATTCCCTAAATTTGTCACCTCTTCAAGGGTTTGTCCACATCTAGGGTCTGCCTCTTAAAGGGCCAGTCCGCAAAACATGTCACATGTTCAAGTGGCTTTCCACTTCATAAGCCACATTGACATTTCCAAAGGTCTGTCCATTCCCAGGGTTGTCTCTTAGAAGGCCACCCACACACAATAATGCATCTTTAAGGACTGTCCACTTCCATGGTCATCCTCTTCATAGGCCAGTCACCTTAAAGTATTGCCAATTTTAAAGGTCCGTAAGCTTCCCGGGTCCACCTCTTAAAGGGCCAGTACACTTAAAATGCTGTTGTTTCGAGGGTTTGTACACAAGCCTGGTCAACCTCTTAAAGGACATAATTCCCTAAATTTGTCACCTCTTCAAGGGTTTGTCCACTTCTAGGGTCTGCCTCTTAAAGGGCCAGTCCGCAAAACATGTCACATGTTCAAGTGGCTTTCCACTTCATAAGCCACATTGACAT
Source organism: Eleutherodactylus coqui (assembly GCF_035609145.1). Lineage (NCBI taxonomy): Eukaryota > Metazoa > Chordata > Amphibia > Anura > Eleutherodactylidae > Eleutherodactylus > Eleutherodactylus coqui. Next base: position 70,320 of record NW_027102259.1, read on the forward strand.
TTCCAAAGGTCTGTCCATTCCCAGGGTTGTCTCTTAGAAGGCCACCCACACACAATAATGCATCTTTAAGGACTGTCCACTTCCATGGTCATCCTCTTCATAGGCCAGTCACCTTAAAGTATTGCCAATTTTAAAGGTCCGTAAGCTTCACAGGTCCACCTCTTAAAGGGCCAGTACACTTAAAATGCTGTTGTTTCGAGGGTTTGTACACAACCCTGGTCAACCTCTTAAAGGACATAATTCCCTAAATTTGTCACCTCTTCAAGGGTTTGTCCACTTCTAGGGTCTGCCTCTTAAAGGGCCAGTCCGCAAAACATGTCACATGTTCAAGTGGCTTTCCACTTCATAAGCCACATTGACATTTCCAAAGGTCTGTCCATTCCCAGGGTTGTCTCTTAGAAGGCCACCCACACACAATAATGCATCTTTAAGGACTGTCCACTTCCATGGTCATCCTCTTCATAGGCCAGTCACCTTAAAGTATTGCCAATTTTAAAGGTCCGTAAGCTTCCCAGGTCCACCTCTTAAAGGGCCAGTACACTTAAAATGCTGTTGTTTCGAGGGTTTGTACACAACCCTGGTCAACCTCTTAAAGGACATAATTCCCTAAATTTGTCACCTCTTCAAGGGTTTGTCCACTTCTAGGGTCTGCCTCTTAAAGGGCCAGTCCGCAAAACATGTCACATGTTCAAGTGGCTTTCCACTTCATAAGCCACATTGACATTTCCAAAGGTCTGTCCATTCCCAGGGTTGTCTCTTAGAAGGCCACCCACACACAATAATGCATCTTTAAGGACTGTCCACTTCCATGGTCATCCTCTTCATAGGCCAGTCACCTTAAAGTATTGCCAATTTTAAAGGTCCGTAAGCTTCCCAGGTCCACCTCTTAAAGGGCCAGTACACTTAAAATGCTGTTGTTTCGAGGGTTTGTACACAACCCTGGTCAACCTCTTAAAGGACATAATTCCCTAAATTTGTCACCTCTTCAAGGGTTTGTCCACATCTAGGGTCTGCCTCTTAAAGGGCCAGTCCGCAAAACATGTCACATGTTCAAGTGGATTTCCACTTCATAAGCCACATTGACATTTCCAAAGGTCTGTCCATTCCCAGGGTTGTCTCTTAGAAGGCCACCCACACACAATAATGCATCTTTAAGGACTGTCCACTTCCATGGTCATCCTCTTCATAGGCCAGTCACCTTAAAGTATTGCCAATTTTAAAGGTCCGTAAGCTTCCCAGGTCCACCTCTTAAAGGGCCAGTACACTTAAAATGCTGTTGTTTCGAGGGTTTGTACACAACCCTGGTCAACCTCTTAAAGGACATAATTCCCTAAATTTGCCACCTCTTCAAGGGTTTGTCCACTTCTAGGGTCTGCCTCTTAAAGGGCCAGTCCGCAAAACATGTCACATGTTCAAGTGGCTTTCCACTTCATAAGCCACATTGACATTTCCAAAGGTCTGTCCATTCCCAGGGTTGTCTCTTAGAAGGCCACCCACACACAATAATGCATCTTTAAGGACTGTCCACTTCCATGGTCATCCTCTTCATAGGCCAGTCACCTTAAAGTATTGCCAATTTTAAAGGTCCGTAAGCTTCCCAGGTCCACCTCTTAAAGGGCCAGTACACTTAAAATGCTGTTGTTTCGAGGGTTTGTACACAACCCTGGTCAACCTCTTAAAGGACATAATTCCCTAAATTTGTCACCTCTTCAAGGGTTTGTCCACTTCTAGGGTCTGCCTCTTAAAGGGCCAGTCCGCAAAACATGTCACATGTTCAAGTGGCTTTCCACTTCATAAGCCACATTGACATTTCCAAAGGTCTGTCCATTCCCAGGGTTGTCTCTTAGAAGGCCACCCACACACAATAATGCATCTTTAAGGACTGTCCACTTCCATGGTCATCCTCTTCATAGGCCAGTCACCTTAAAGTATTGCCAATTTTAAAGGTCCGTAAGCTTCCCAGGTCCACCTCTTAAAGGGCCAGTACACTTAAAATGCTGTTGTTTCGAGGGTTTGTACACAACCCTGGTCAACCTCTTAAAGGACATAATTCCCTAAATTTGCCACCTCTTCAAGGGTTTGTCCACTTCTAGGGTCTGCCTCTTAAAGGGCCAGTCCGCAAAACATGTCACATGTTCAAGTGGCTTTCCACTTCATAAGCCACATTGACATTTCCAAAGGTCTGTCCATTCCCAGGGTTGTCTCTTAGAAGGCCACCCACACACAATAATGCATCTTTAAGGACTGTCCACTTCCATGGTCATCCTCTTCATAGGCCAGTCACCTTAAAGTATTGCCAATTTTAAAGGTCCGTAAGCTTCCCAGGTCCACCTCTTAAAGGGCCAGTACACTTAAAATGCTGTTGTTTCGAGGGTTTGTACACAACCCTGGTCAACCTCTTAAAGGACATAATTCCCTAAATTTGTCACCTCTTCAAGGGTTTGTCCACTTCTAGGGTCTGCCTCTTAAAGGGCCAGTCCGCAAAACATGTCACATGTTCAAGTGGCTTTCCACTTCATAAGCCACATTGACATTTCCAAAGGTCTGTCCATTCCCAGGGTTGTCTCTTAGAAGGCCACCCACACACAATAATGCATCTTTAAGGACTGTCCACTTCCATGGTCATCCTCTTCATAGGCCAGTCACCTTAAAGTATTGCCAATTTTAAAGGTCCGTAAGCTTCCCAGGTCCACCTCTTAAAGGGCCAGTACACTTAAAATGCTGTTGTTTCGAGGGTTTGTACACAACCCTGGTCAACCTCTTAAAGGACATAATTCCCTAAATTTGTCACCTCTTCAAGGGTTTGTCCACTTCTAGGGTCTGCCTCTTAAAGGGCCAGTCCGCAAAACATGTCACATGTTCAAGTGGCTTTCCACTTCATAAGCCACATTGACATTTCCAAAGGTCTGTCCATTCCCAGGGTTGTCTCTTAGAAGGCCACCCACACACAATAATGCATCTTTAAGGACTGTCCACTTCCATGGTCATCCTCTTCATAGGCCAGTCACCTTAAAGTATTGCCAATTTTAAAGGTCCGTAAGCTTCCCAGGTCCACCTCTTAAAGGGCCAGTACACTTAAAATGCTGTTGTTTCGAGGGTTTGTACACAACCCTGGTCAACCTCTTAAAGGACATAATTCCCTAAATTTGTCACCTCTTCAAGGGTTTGTCCACTTCTAGGGTCTGCCTCTTAAAGGGCCAGTCCGCAAAACATGTCACATGTTCAAGTGGCTTTCCACTTCATAAGCCACATTGACATTTCCAAAGGTCTGTCCATTCCCAGGGTTGTCTCTTAGAAGGCCACCCACACACAATAATGCATCTTTAAGGACTGTCCACTTCCATGGTCATCCTCTTCATAGGCCAGTCACCTTAAAGTATTGCCAATTTTAAAGGTCCGTAAGCTTCCCGGGTCCACCTCTTAAAGGGCCAGTACACTTAAAATGCTGTTGTTTCGAGGGTTTGTACACAACCCTGGTCAACCTCTTAAAGGACATAATTCCCTAAATTTGTCACCTCTTCAAGGGTTTGTCCACATCTAGGGTCTGCCTCTTAAAGGGCCAGTCCGCAAAACATGTCACATGTTCAAGTGGCTTTCCACTTCATAAGCCACATTGACATTTCCAAAGGTCTGTCCATTCCCAGGGTTGTCTCTTAGAAGGCCACCCACACACAATAATGCATCTTTAAGGACTGTCCACTTCCATGGTCATCCTCTTCATAGGCCAGTCACCTTAAAGTATTGCCAATTTTAAAGGTCCGTAAGCTTCCCGGGTCCACCTCTTAAAGGGCCAGTACACTTAAAATGCTGTTGTTTCGAGGGTTTGTACACAACCCTGGTCAACCTCTTAAAGGACATAATTCCCTAAATTTGCCACCTCTTCAAGGGTTTGTCCACTTCTAGGGTCTGCCTCTTAAAGGGCCAGTCCGCAAAACATGTCACATGTTCAAGTGGCTTTCCACTTCATAAGCCACATTGACATTTCCAAAGGTCTGTCCATTCCCAGGGTTGTCTCTTAGAAGGCCACCCACACACAATAATGCATCTTTAAGGACTGTCCACTTCCATGGTCATCCTCTTCATAGGCCAGTCACCTTAAAGTATTGCCAATTTTAAAGGTCCGTAAGCTTCCCAGGTCCACCTCTTAAAGGGCCAGTACACTTAAAATGCTGTTGTTTCGAGGGTTTGTACACAACCCTGGTCAACCTCTTAAAGGACATAATTCCCTAAATTTGTCACCTCTTCAAGGGTTTGTCCACTTCTAGGGTCTGCCTCTTAAAGGGCCAGTCCGCAAAACATGTCACATGTTCAAGTGGCTTTCCACTTCATAAGCCACATTGACATTTCCAAAGGTCTGTCCATTCCCAGGGTTGTCTCTTAGAAGGCCACCCACACACAATAATGCATCTTTAAGGACTGTCCACTTCCATGGTCATCCTCTTCATAGGCCAGTCACCTTAAAGTATTGCCAATTTTAAAGGTCCGTAAGCTTCCCAGGTCCACCTCTTAAAGGGCCAGTACACTTAAAATGCTGTTGTTTCGAGGGTTTGTACACAACCCTGGTCAACCTCTTAAAGGACATAATTCCCTAAATTTGCCACCTCTTCAAGGGTTTGTCCACTTCTAGGGTCTGCCTCTTAAAGGGCCAGTCCGCAAAACATGTCACATGTTCAAGTGGCTTTCCACTTCATAAGCCACATTGACATTTCCAAAGGTCTGTCCATTCCCAGGGTTGTCTCTTAGAAGGCCACCCACACACAATAATGCATCTTTAAGGACTGTCCACTTCCATGGTCATCCTCTTCATAGGCCAGTCACCTTAAAGTATTGCCAATTTTAAAGGTCCGTAAGCTTCCCAGGTCCACCTCTTAAAGGGCCAGTACACTTAAAATGCTGTTGTTTCGAGGGTTTGTACACAACCCTGGTCAACCTCTTAAAGGACATAATTCCCTAAATTTGTCACCTCTTCAAGGGTTTGTCCACATCTAGGGTCTGCCTCTTAAAGGGCCAGTCCGCAAAACATGTCACATGTTCAAGTGGCTTTCCACTTCATAAGCCACATTGACATTTCCAAAGGTCTGTCCATTCCCAGGGTTGTCTCTTAGAAGGCCACCCACACACAATAATGCATCTTTAAGGACTGTCCACTTCCATGGTCATCCTCTTCATAGGCCAGTCACCTTAAAGTATTGCCAATTTTAAAGGTCCGTAAGCTTCCCGGGTCCACCTCTTAAAGGGCCAGTACACTTAAAATGCTGTTGTTTCGAGGGTTTGTACACAAGCCTGGTCAACCTCTTAAAGGACATAATTCCCTAAATTTGTCACCTCTTCAAGGGTTTGTCCACTTCTAGGGTCTGCCTCTTAAAGGGCCAGTCCGCAAAACATGTCACATGTTCAAGTGGCTTTCCACTTCATAAGCCACATTGACATTTCCAAAGGTCTGTCCATTCCCAGGGTTGTCTCTTAGAAGGCCACCCACACACAATAATGCATCTTTAAGGACTGTCCACTTCCATGGTCATCCTCTTCATAGGCCAGTCACCTTAAAGTATTGCCAATTTTAAAGGTCCGTAAGCTTCACAGGTCCACCTCTTAAAGGGCCAGTACACTTAAAATGCTGTTGTTTCGAGGGTTTGTACACAACCCTGGTCAACCTCTTAAAGGACATAATTCCCTAAATTTGTCACCTCTTCAAGGGTTTGTCCACTTCTAGGGTCTGCCTCTTAAAGGGCCAGTCCGCAAAACATGTCACATGTTCAAGTGGCTTTCCACTTCATAAGCCACATTGACATTTCCAAAGGTCTGTCCATTCCCAGGGTTGTCTCTTAGAAGGCCACCCACACACAATAATGCATCTTTAAGGACTGTCCACTTCCATGGTCATCCTCTTCATAGGCCAGTCACCTTAAAGTATTGCCAATTTTAAAGGTCCGTAAGCTTCCCAGGTCCACCTCTTAAAGGGCCAGTACACTTAAAATGCTGTTGTTTCGAGGGTTTGTACACAACCCTGGTCAACCTCTTAAAGGACATAATTCCCTAAATTTGTCACCTCTTCAAGGGTTTGTCCACTTCTAGGGTCTGCCTCTTAAAGGGCCAGTCCGCAAAACATGTCACATGTTCAAGTGGCTTTCCACTTCATAAGCCACATTGACATTTCCAAAGGTCTGTCCATTCCCAGGGTTGTCTCTTAGAAGGCCACCCACACACAATAATGCATCTTTAAGGACTGTCCACTTCCATGGTCATCCTCTTCATAGGCCAGTCACCTTAAAGTATTGCCAATTTTAAAGGTCTGTAAGCTTCCCAGGTCCACCTCTTAAAGGGCCAGTACACTTAAAATGCTGTTGTTTCGAGGGTTTGTACACAACCCTGGTCAACCTCTTAAAGGACATAATTCCCTAAATTTGTCACCTCTTCAAGGGTTTGTCCACATCTAGGGTCTGCCTCTTAAAGGGCCAGTCCGCAAAACATGTCACATGTTCAAGTGGATTTCCACTTCATAAGCCACATTGACATTTCCAAAGGTCTGTCCATTCCCAGGGTTGTCTCTTAGAAGGCCACCCACACACAATAATGCATCTTTAAGGACTGTCCACTTCCATGGTCATCCTCTTCATAGGCCAGTCACCTTAAAGTATTGCCAATTTTAAAGGTCCGTAAGCTTCCCAGGTCCACCTCTTAAAGGGCCAGTACACTTAAAATGCTGTTGTTTCGAGGGTTTGTACACAACCCTGGTCAACCTCTTAAAGGACATAATTCCCTAAATTTGCCACCTCTTCAAGGGTTTGTCCACTTCTAGGGTCTGCCTCTTAAAGGGCCAGTCCGCAAAACATGTCACATGTTCAAGTGGCTTTCCACTTCATAAGCCACATTGACATTTCCAAAGGTCTGTCCATTCCCAGGGTTGTCTCTTAGAAGGCCACCCACACACAATAATGCATCTTTAAGGACTGTCCACTTCCATGGTCATCCTCTTCATAGGCCAGTCACCTTAAAGTATTGCCAATTTTAAAGGTCCGTAAGCTTCCCAGGTCCACCTCTTAAAGGGCCAGTACACTTAAAATGCTGTTGTTTCGAGGGTTTGTACACAACCCTGGTCAACCTCTTAAAGGACATAATTCCCTAAATTTGTCACCTCTTCAAGGGTTTGTCCACTTCTAGGGTCTGCCTCTTAAAGGGCCAGTCCGCAAAACATGTCACATGTTCAAGTGGCTTTCCACTTCATAAGCCACATTGACATTTCCAAAGGTCTGTCCATTCCCAGGGTTGTCTCTTAGAAGGCCACCCACACACAATAATGCATCTTTAAGGACTGTCCACTTCCATGGTCATCCTCTTCATAGGCCAGTCACCTTAAAGTATTGCCAATTTTAAAGGTCCGTAAGCTTCCCAGGTCCACCTCTTAAAGGGCCAGTACACTTAAAATGCTGTTGTTTCGAGGGTTTGTACACAACCCTGGTCAACCTCTTAAAGGACATAATTCCCTAAATTTGTCACCTCTTCAAGGGTTTGTCCACTTCTAGGGTCTGCCTCTTAAAGGGCCAGTCCGCAAAACATGTCACATGTTCAAGTGGCTTTCCACTTCATAAGCCACATTGACATTTCCAAAGGTCTGTCCATTCCCAGGGTTGTCTCTTAGAAGGCCACCCACACACAATAATGCATCTTTAAGGACTGTCCACTTCCATGGTCATCCTCTTCATAGGCCA
>NW_027102260.1:0-45611 GCF_035609145.1 Eleutherodactylus coqui
GAGGGGCAGTACACACATCTATACCTATATACAGCCTATACTATATACTGTACATCCTCTGTATACTTCTGGAGGGGCAGTATACACATCTATACCTATATACAGCCTATACTATATACTGTACATCCGGGGGCAGTATACCGATCTACACCTATATACAGTCTATACTATATACTGTACATCCGGGGGCAGTATACACATCTACACCTATATACAGTCTATACTATATACTCTACATCAGGGGGCAGTATACACATCTACACCTATATACAGTCTATACTATATACTGTACATCCGGGGGCAGTATACACATCTACACCTATATACAGCCTATACTATATATTGTACATCCACCATATACATTTATACCTATATACAGCCTATACTATATACTGTACATCCAGGGGCAGTATACACATCTACACCTATATACAGCCTATACTATATACTGTACATCCAGGGGCAGTATATACATCTACACCTATATACAGTCTATACTATATACTGTACATCCACCATATACTTCTGGAGGGGCAGTATACACATCTAAACCTATATACAGTCTATACTATATACTGTACATCCAGGGACAGTATACACATCTATACCTATATACAGTCTATACTATATACTGTACATCTACCATATACTTCTGGAGGGACAGTATACACATCTATACCTATATACAGCCTATACTATATACTGTACATCCAGGGACAGTATACACATCTACACCTATATACAGTCTATACTATATACTGTACATCCAGGGACAGTATACACATCTATACCTATATACAGCCTATACTATATACTGTACATCCACCATATACTTCTGGAGGGGCAGTATACACATCTACACCTATATACAGCCTATACTATATACTGTACATCCAGGGGCAGTATATACATATATACCTATATACAGCCTATACTATATACTGTACATCTAGGGGCAGTATACACATCTATACCTATATACAGTCTATACTATATACTGTACATCCGGGGGCAGTATACACATCTATACCTATATACAGCCTATACTATATACTGTACATCCACCATATACTTCTGGAGGGGCAGTATACACATCTACACCTATATACAGCCTATACTATATACTGTACATCCAGGGGCAGTATATACATATATACCTATATACAGCCTATACTATATACTGTACATCCAGGGGCAGTATACACATCTATACCTATATACAGCCTATATTATATACTGTACATCCACCGTATACTTCTGGAGGGACAGTATACACATCTATACCTATATACAGCCTATACTATATACTGTACATCCAGGGACAGTATACACATCTATACCTATATACAGCCTATACTATATACTGTACATCCAGGGACAGTATACACATCTACACCTATATACAGCCTCTACTGTATACTGTACATCCAGGGACAGTATACACATCTATACCTATATACAGTCTATACTATATACTGTACATCCACCATATACTTCTGGAGGGACAGTATACACATCTACACCTATATACAGCCTATACTATATACTGTACATCCGGGGGCAGTATACACATATACACCTATATACAGCCTATACTATATACTGTATATTCACCATATACATCTATACCTATATACAGCCTATACTATATACTGTACATCCAGGGACAGTATACACATCTACACCTATATACAGCCTATACTATATACTGTACATCCGGGGGCAGTATACACAGCTATACCTATATACAGCCTATACTATATACTGTACATCCAGGGACAGTATGCACATCTACACCTATATACAGCCTATACTATATACTGTACATCCGGGGGCAGTATACACATCTATACCTATATACAGTCTATACTATATACTGTACATCCAGGGGCAGTATACACATCTACACCTATATACAGCCTATACTATATACTGTACATCCAGGGGCAGTATACACATCTACACCTATATACAGCCTATACTATATACTGTACATCCGGGGGCAGTATACACATCTACACCTATATACAGCCTATACTATATACTGTACATCCGGGGGCAGTATACACATCTACACCTATATACAGCCTATACTATATACTGTACATCCGGGGCAGTATACACATCTACACCTATATACAGTCTATACTATATACTGTACATCCGGGGGCAGTATACACATCTACACCTATATACAGCCTATACTATATACTGTACATCCGGGGGCAGTATACACATCTACACCTATATACAGCATATACTATATACTGTACATCCGGGGGCAGTATACACATCTATACCTATATACAGCCTATACTATATACTGTACATCCGGGGGCAGTATACACATCTACACCTATCTACAGCCTATACTATATACTGTACATCCGGGGGCAGTATACACATCTACACCTATCTACAGCCTATACTATATACTGTACATCCGGGGGCAGTATACACATCTACACCTATATACAGTCTATACTATATACTGTACATCCAGGGGCAGTATACACATCTACACCTATATACAGCCTATACTATATACTGTACATCCGGGGGCAGTATACACATCTACACCTATATACAGTCTATACTATACACTGTACATCCGGGGGCAGTATACACATCTACACCTATATACAGTCTATACTATATACTGTACATCCGGGGGCAGTATACACATCTACACCTATATACATTCTATACTATATACTGTACATCCGGGGACAGTATACACATCTATACCTATATACAGCCTATACTATATACTGTACATCTACCATATACTTCTGGAGGGGCAGTATACACATCTATACCTATATACAGTCTATACTATATACTGTACATCTACCATATACTTCTGGAGGGACAGTATACACATCTATACCTATATACAGCCTATACTATATACTGTACATCCAGGGACAGTATACACATCTACACCTATATACAGTCTATACTATATACTGTACATCCAGGGACAGTATACACATCTATACCTATATACAGCCCATACTATATACTGAACATCCAGGGACAGTATACACATCTATACCTATATACAGCCTATACTATATACTGTACATCCACCATATACTTCTGGAGGGGCAGTATACACATCTACACCTATATACAGCCTATACTATATACTGTACATCTAGGGGTAGTATACACATCTATACCTATATACAGTCTATACTATATACTGTACATCCGGGGGCAGTATACACATCTATACCTATATACAGCCTATACTATATACTGTACATCCACCATATACTTCTGGAGGGGCAGTATACACATCTACACCTATATACAGCCTATACTATATACTGTACATCCAGGGGCAGTATATACATATATACCTATATACAGCCTATACTATATACTGTACATCCAGGGGCAGTATACACATCTATACCTATATACAGCCTATATTATATACTGTACATCCACCGTATACTTCTGGAGGGACAGTATACACATCTATACCTATATACAGCCTATACTATATACTGTACATCCAGGGACAGTATACACATCTATACCTATATACAGCCTATACTATATACTGTACATCCAGGGACAGTATACACATCTACACCTATATACAGCCTCTACTGTATACTGTACATCCAGGGACAGTATACACATCTATACCTATATACAGTCTATACTATATACTGTACATCCACCATATACTTCTGGAGGGACAGTATACACATCTACACCTATATACAGCCTATACTATATACTGTACATCCGGGGGCAGTATACACATATACACCTATATACAGCCTATACTATATACTGTATATTCACCATATACATCTATACCTATATACAGCCTATACTATATACTGTACATCCAGGGACAGTATACACATCTACACCTATATACAGCCTATACTATATACTGTACATCCAGGGGCAGTATACACATCTACACCTATATACAGCCTATACTATATACTGTACATCCGGGGGCTGTATACACATCTACACCTATATACAGCCTATACTATATACTGTACATCCGGGGGCAGTATACACATCTACACCTATATACAGCCTATACTATATACTGTACATCCGGGGGCAGTATACACATCTACACCTATATACAGCCTATACTATATACTGTACATCCGGGGGCAGTATACACATCTACACCTATATACAGCATATACTATATACTGTACATCCGGGGGCAGTATACACATCTACACCTATATACAGCATATACTATATACTGTACATCCGGGGGCAGTATACACATCTATACCTATATACAGCCTATACTATATACTGTACATCCGGGGGCAGTATACACATCTACACCTATATACAGCCTATACTATATACTGTACATCCGGGGGCAGTATACACATCTACACCTATATACAGCCTATACTATATACTGTACATCCGGGGGCAGTATACACATCTACACCTATATACAGCATATACTATATACTGTACATCCGGGGGCAGTATACACATCTACACCTATATACAGCATATACTATATACTGTACATCCGGGGGCAGTATACACATCTATACCTATATACAGCCTATACTATATACTGTACATCCGGGGGCAGTATACACATCTACACCTATATACAGCCTATACTATATACTGTACATCCGGGGGCAGTATACACATCTACACCTATATACAGTCTATACTATACACTGTACATCCGGGGGCAGTATACACATCTACACCTATATACAGTCTATACTATATACTGTACATCCGGGGGCAGTATACACATCTACACCTATATACATTCTATACTATATACTGTACATCCGGGGACAGTATACACATCTATACCTATATACAGCCTATACTATATACTGTACATCTACCATATACTTCTGGAGGGGCAGTATACACATCTATACCTATATACAGTCTATACTATATACAGTACATCCAGGGACAGTATACACATCTATACCTATATACAGCCCATACTATATACTGTACATCCAGGGACAGTATACACATCTATACCTATATACAGCCTTTACTATATACTGTACATCCACCATATACTTCTGGAGGGGCAGTATACACATCTACACCTATATACAGCCTATACTATATACTGTACATCCAGGGGCAGTATATACATATATACCTATATACAGCCTATACTATATACTGTACATCTAGGGGCAGTATACACATCTATACCTATATACAGTCTATACTATATACTGTACATCCGGGGGCAGTATACACATCTATACCTATATACAGCCTATACTATATACTGTACATCCACCATATACTTCTGGAGGGGCAGTATACACATCTACACCTATATACAGCCTATACTATATACTGTACATCCAGGGGCAGTATATACATATATACCTATATACAGCCTATACTATATACTGTACATCCAGGGGCAGTATACACATCTATACCTATATACAGCCTATATTATATACTGTACATCCACCGTATACTTCTGGAGGGACAGTATACACATCTATACCTATATACAGCCTATACTATATACTGTACATCCAGGGACAGTATACACATCTATACCTATATACAGCCTATACTATATACTGTACATCCAGGGACAGTATACACATCTACACCTATATACAGCCTCTACTGTATACTGTACATCCAGGGACAGTATACACATCTATACCTATATACAGTCTATACTATATACTGTACATCCACCATATACTTCTGGAGGGACAGTATACACATCTACACCTATATACAGCCTATACTATATACTGTACATCCGGGGGCAGTATACACATATACACCTATATACAGCCTATACTATATACTGTATATTCACCATATACATCTATACCTATATACAGCCTATACTATATACTGTACATCCAGGGACAGTATACACATCTACACCTATATACAGCCTATACTATATACTGTACATCCGGGGGCAGTATACACAGCTATACCTATATACAGCCTATACTATATACTGTACATCCAGGGACAGTATGCACATCTACACCTATATACAGCCTATACTATATACTGTACATCCGGGGGCAGTATACACATCTATACCTATATACAGTCTATACTATATACTGTACATCCAGGGGCAGTATACACATCTACACCTATATACAGCCTATACTATATACTGTACATCCAGGGGCAGTATACACATCTACACCTATATACAGTCTATACTATATACTGTACATCCGGGGGCAGTATACACATCTACACCTATATACAGCCTATACTATATACTGTACATCCAGGGGCAGTATACACATCTACACCTATATACAGCCTATACTATATACTGTACATCCGGGGGCAGTATACACATCTACACCTATATACAGCCTATACTATATACTGTACATCCGGGGGCAGTATACACATCTACACCTATATACAGCCTATACTATATACTGTACATCCGGGGGCAGTATACACATCTACACCTATATACAGCCTATACTATATACTGTACATCCGGGGGCAGTATACACATCTACACCTATATACAGTCTATACTATATACTGTACATCCGGGGCAGTATACACATCTACACCTATATACAGTCTATACTATATACTGTACATCCGGGGGCAGTATACACATCTACACCTATATACAGCCTATACTATATACTGTACATCCGGGGGCAGTATACACATCTACACCTATATACAGCATATACTATATACTGTACATCCGGGGGCAGTATACACATCTATACCTATATACAGCCTATACTATATACTGTACATCCGGGGGCAGTATACACATCTACACCTATATACAGCCTATACTATATACTGTACATCCGGGGGCAGTATACACATCTACACCTATCTACAGCCTATACTATATACTGTACATCCGGGGGCAGTATACACATCTACACCTATCTACAGCCTATACTATATACTGTACATCCGGGGGCAGTATACACATCTACACCTATATACAGTCTATACTATATACTGTACATCCAGGGACAGTATACACATCTACACCTATATACAGCCTATACTATATACTGTACATCCGGGGGCAGTATACACATCTACAACTATATACAGTCTATACTATATACTGTACATCCGGGGGCAGTATACACATCTACACCTATATACATTCTATACTATATACTGTACATCCGGGGACAGTATACACATCTATACCTATATACAGCCTATACTATATACTGTACATCTACCATATACTTCTGGAGGGGCAGTATACACATCTATACCTATATACAGTCTATACTATATACTGTACATCTACCATATACTTCTGGAGGGACAGTATACACATCTATACCTATATACAGCCTATACTATATACTGTACATCCAGGGACAGTATACACATCTACACCTATATACAGTCTATACTATATACTGTACATCCAGGGACAGTATACACATCTATACCTATATACAGCCCATACTATATACTGTACATCCAGGGAAAGTATACACATCTATACCTATATACAGCCTATACTATATACTGTACATCCACCATATACTTCTGGAGGGGCAGTATACACATCTACACCTATATACAGCCTATACTATATACTGTACATCCAGGGGCAGTATATACATATATACCTATATACAGCCTATACTATATACTGTACATCTAGGGGCAGTATACACATCTATACCTATATACAGTCTATACCATATACTGTACATCCGGGGGCAGTATACACATCTATACCTATATACAGCCTATACTATATACTGTACATCCACCACATACTTCTGGAGGGGCAGTATACACATCTACACCTATATACAGCCTATACTATATACTGTACATCCAGGGGCAGTATATACATATATACCTATATACAGCCTATACTATATACTGTACATCCAGGGGCAGTATACACATCTATACCTATATACAGCCTATATTATATACTGTACATCCACCGTATACTTCTGGAGGGACAGTATACACATCTATACCTATATACAGCCTATACTATATACTGTACATCCAGGGACAGTATACACATCTATACCTATATACAGCCTATACTATATACTGTACATCCAGGGACAGTATACACATCTACACCTATATACAGCCTCTACTGTATACTGTACATCCAGGGACAGTATACACATCTATACCTATATACAGTCTATACTATATACTGTACATCCACCATATACTTCTGGAGGGACAGTATACACATCTACACCTATATACAGCCTATACTATATACTGTACATCCGGGGGCAGTATACACATATACACCTATATACAGCCTATACTATATACTGTATATTCACCATATACATCTATACCTATATACAGCCTATACTATATACTGTACATCCAGGGACAGTATACACATCTACACCTATATACAGCCTATACTATATACTGTACATCCGGGGGCAGTATACACAGCTATACCTATATACAGCCTATACTATATACTGTACATCCAGGGACAGTATGCACATCTACACCTATATACAGTCTATACTACATACTGTACATCCAGGGGCAGTATACACATCTATACCTATATACAGTCTATACTATATACTGTACATCCGGGGGAAGTATACACATCTATACCTATATACAGTCTATACTATATACTGTACATCCAGGGGCAGTATACACATCTACACCTATATACAGCCTATACTATATACTGTACATCCGGGGGCAGTATACACATCTACACCTATATACAGCCTATACTATATACTGTACATCCGGGGGCAGTATACACATCTACACCTATATACAGTCTATACTATATACTGTACATCCGGGGGCAGTATACACATCTACACCTATATACAGCCTATACTATATACTGTACATCCGGGGGCAGTATACACATCTACACCTATATACAGTCTATACTATACACTGTACATCCGGGGGCAGTATACACATCTACACCTATATACATTCTATACTATATACTGTACATCCGGGGGCAGTATACACATCTATACCTATATACAGTCTATACTATACACTGTACATCCGGGGGCAGTATACACATCTAAACCTATATACAGCCTATACTATATACTGTACAGCTAGGGGGCAGTATACACATCTACACCTATATACAGTCTATACTATATACTGTACATCCGGGGGCAGTATACACATCTACACCTATATACAGCCTATACTATATACTGTACATCCGGGGGCAGTATACACATCTATACCTATATACAGCCTATACTATATACTGTACATCCGGGGGCAGTATACACATCTATACCTATATACAGCCTATACTATATACTGTACATCCAGGGGCAGTATACACATCTATACCTATATACAGCCTATACTATATACTGTACATCCGGGGGCAGTATACACATCTATACCTATATACAGCCTATACTATATACTCTACATCCGGGGGCAGTATACACATCTACACCTATATACAGTCTATACTATATACTGTACATCCGGGGGCAGTATACACATCTACACCTATATACAGCCTATACTATATACTGTACATCCGGGGGCAGTATACACATCTACACCTATATACAGCCTATACTATATACTGTACATCCGGGGGCAGTATACACATCTACACCTATATACAGCCTATACTATATACTGTACATCCGGGGGCAGTATACACATCTACACCTATATACAGCCTATACTATATACTGTACATCCGGGGGCAGTATACACATCTACACCTATATACAGCCTATACTATATACTGTACATCCGGGGGCAGTATACACATCTACACCTATATACAGTCTATACTACACACTGTACATCCGGGGGCAGTATACACATCTACACCTATATACAGTCTATACTATATACTGTACATCCGGGGGCAGTATACACATCTACACCTATATACATTCTATACTATATACTGTACATCCGGGGGCAGTATACACATCTATACCTATATACAGCCTATACTATATACTGTACATCCGGGGGCAGTATACACATCTATACCTATATACAGCCTATACTATATACTGTACATCCGGGGGCAGTATACACATCTATACCTATATACAGTCTATACTATATACTGTACATCCGGGGGCAGTATACACATCTATACCTATATACAGCCTATACTATATACTGTACATCCGGGGGCAGTATACACATCTATACCTATATACAGTCTATACTATATACTCTACATCCGGGGGCAGTATACACATCTACACCTATATACAGTCTATACTATATACTCTACATCCGGGGGCAGTATACACATCTACACCTATATACAGCCTATACTATATACTGTACATCCAGGGGCAGTATACACATCTACACCTATATACAGCCTATACTATATACTGTACAGCTAGGGGGCAGTATACACATCTACACCTATATACAGCCTATACTATATACTGTACATCCGGGGGCAGTATACACATCTACACCTATATACAGCCTATACTATATACTGTACATCCGGGGGCAGTATACACATCTACATCTATATACAGCCTATACAATATACTGTACATCCGGGGGCAGTATACACATCTACACCTATATACAGCCTATACAATATACTGTACATCCGGGGGCAGTATACACATCTACACCTATATACAGCCTATACTATATACTGTACATCCGGGGGCAGTATACACATCTACACCTATATACAGCCTATACTATATACTGTACATCCGGGGGCAGTATACACATCTACACCTATATACAGCCTATACTATACACTGTACATCCGGGGGCAGTATACACATCTACACCTATATACAGCCTATACTATACACTGTACATCCGGGGGCAGTATACACATCTACACCTATATACAGTCTATACTATACACTGTACATCCGGGGGCAGTATACACATCTACACCTATATACAGTCTATACTATATACTGTACATCCGGGGGCAGTATACACATCTACACCTATATACAGCCTATACTATATACTGTACATCCGGGGGCAGTATACACATCTATACCTATATACAGCCTATACTATATACTGTACATCCGGGGGCAGTATACACATCTACACCTATATACAGCCTATACTATATACTGTACATCCGGGGGCAGTATACACATCTACACCTATATACAGCCTATACTATATACTGTACATCCGGGGGCAGTATACACATCTATACCTATATACAGCCTATACTATATACTGTACATCCGGGGGCAGTATACACATCTATACCTATATACAGCCTATACTATATACTGTACATCCGGGGGCAGTATACACATCTACACCTATATACAGCCTATACTATATACTGTACATCTGGGGGCAGTATACACATCTATACCTATATACAGCCTATACTATATACTGTACATCAGGGGGCAGTATACACATCTATACCTATATACAGTCTATACTATATACTGTACATCCAGGGGCAGTATACACATCTACACCTATATACAGTCTATACTATATACTGTACATCCAGGGGCAGTATACACATCTACACCTATATACAGCCTATACTATATACTGTACATCCGGGGGCAGTATACACATCTACACCTATATACATTCTATACTATATACTGTACATCCGGGGGCAGTATACACATCTACACCTATATACAGGCTATACTATATACTGTACATCCGGGGGCAGTATACACATCTACACCTATATACAGGCTATACTATATACTGTACATCCGGGGGCAGTATACACATCTATACCTATATACAGCCTATACTATACACTGTACATCCGGGGGCAGTATACACATCTACACCTATATACAGCCTATACTATATACTGTACATCCGGGGGCAGTATACACATCTATACCTATATACAGTCTATACTATATACTGTACATCCAGGGGCAGTATACACATCTACACCTATATACAGTCTATACTATATACTGTACATCCAGGGGCAGTATACACATCTATACCTATATACAGCCTATACTATATACTGTACATGCGGGGGCAGTATACCCATCTACACCTATATACAGCCTATACTATATACCGTACAGCTAGGGGGCAGTATACACAGCTATACCTATATACAGCCTATACTATACACTGTACATCCGGGGGCAGTATACACATCTACACCTATATACAGTCTATACTATATACTGTACATCCGGGGGCAGTATACACATCTATACCTATATACAGCCTATACTATATACTGTACATCCGGGGGCAGTATACACATCAACACCTATATACAGCCTATACTATATACTGTACATCCGGGGGCAGTATACACATCTACACCTATATACAGCCTATACTATATACTGTACATCCGGGGGCAGTATACACATCTACACCTATATACAGTCTATACTATATACTGTACATCCGGGGGCAGTATACACATCTACACCTATATACAGTCTATACTATATACTCTACATCCGGGGGCAGTATACACATCTACACCTATATACAGCCTATACTATATATTGTACATCCAGGGGCAGTATACACATCTACACCTATATACAGCCTATACTATATACTGTACAGCTAGGGGGCAGTATACACATCTACACCTATATACAGCCTATACTATATACTGTACATCCGGGGGCAGTATACACATCTACACCTATATACAGCCTATACTATATACTGTACATCCGGGGGCATAATACACATCTACACCTATATACAGCCTATACAATATACTGTACATCCAGGGGCAGTATACACATCTATACCTATATACAGCCTATACTATATACTGTACATCCGGGGGCAGTATACACATCTATACCTATATACAGTCTATACTATATACTGTACATCCGGGGGCAGTATACACATCTATACCTATATACAGCCTATACTATATACTGTACATCCGGGGGCAGTATACACATCTATACCTATATACAGCCTATACTATATACTCTACATCCGGGGGCAGTATACACATCTACACCTATATACAGTCTATACTATATACTCTACATCCGGGGGCAGTATACACATCTACACCTATATACAGCCTATACTATATACTGTACATCCAGGGGCAGTATACACATCTACACCTATATACAGCCTATACTATATACTGTACAGCTAGGGGGCAGTATACACATCTACACCTATATACAGCCTATACTATATACTGTACATCCGGGGGCAGTATACACATCTACACCTATATACAGCCTATACTATATACTGTACATCCGGGGGCAGTATACACATCTACACCTATATACAGCCTATACAATATACTGTACATCCGGGGGCAGTATACACATCTACACCTATATACAGCCTATACAATATACTGTACATCCGGGGGCAGTATACACATCTACACCTATATACAGCCTATACTATATACTGTACATCCGGGGGCAGTATACACATCTACACCTATATACAGCCTATACTATATACTGTACATCCGGGGGCAGTATACACATCTACACCTATATACAGCCTATACTATACACTGTACATCCGGGGGCAGTATACACATCTACACCTATATACAGCCTATACTATACACTGTACATCCGGGGGCAGTATACACATCTACACCTATATACAGTCTATACTAGACACTGTACATCCGGGGGCAGTATACACATCTACACCTATATACAGTCTATACTATATACTGTACATCCGGGGGCAGTATACACATCTACACCTATATACAGCCTATACTATATACTGTACATCCGGGGGCAGTATACACATCTATACCTATATACAGCCTATACTATATACTGTACATCCGGGGGCAGTATACACATCTACACCTATATACAGCCTATACTATATACTGTACATCCGGGGGCAGTATACACATCTACACCTATATACAGCCTATACTATATACTGTACATCCGGGGGCAGTATACACATCTATACCTATATACAGCCTATACTATATACTGTACATCCGGGGGCAGTATACACATCTATACCTATATACAGCCTATACTATATACTGTACATCCGGGGGCAGTATACACATCTACACCTATATACAGCCTATACTATATACTGTACATCTGGGGGCAGTATACACATCTATACCTATATACAGCCTATACTATATACTGTACATCAGGGGGCAGTATACACATCTATACCTATATACAGTCTATACTATATACTGTACATCCAGGGGCAGTATACACATCTACACCTATATACAGTCTATACTATATACTGTACATCCAGGGGCAGTATACACATCTACACCTATATACAGCCTATACTATATACTGTACATCCGGGGGCAGTATACACATCTACACCTATATACATTCTATACTATATACTGTACATCCGGGGGCAGTATACACATCTACACCTATATACAGGCTATACTATATACTGTACATCCGGGGGCAGTATACACATCTACACCTATATACAGGCTATACTATATACTGTACATCCGGGGGCAGTATACACATCTATACCTATATACAGCCTATACTATACACTGTACATCCGGGGGCAGTATACACATCTACACCTATATACAGCCTATACTATATACTGTACATCCGGGGGCAGTATACACATCTATACCTATATACAGTCTATACTATATACTGTACATCCAGGGGCAGTATACACATCTACACCTATATACAGTCTATACTATATACTGTACATCCAGGGGCAGTATACACATCTATACCTATATACAGCCTATACTATATACTGTACATCCGGGGGCAGTATACCCATCTACACCTATATACAGCCTATACTATATACCGTACAGCTAGGGGGCAGTATACACAGCTATACCTATATACAGCCTATACTATACACTGTACATCCGGGGGCAGTATACACATCTACACCTATATACAGTCTATACTATATACTGTACATCCGGGGGCAGTATACACATCTATACCTATATACAGCCTATACTATATACTGTACATCCGGGGGCAGTATACACATCAACACCTATATACAGCCTATACTATATACTGTACATCCGGGGGCAGTATACACATCTACACCTATATACAGCCTATACTATATACTGTACATCCGGGGGCAGTATACACATCTACACCTATATACAGTCTATACTATATACTGTACATCCGGGGGCAGTATACACATCTACACCTATATACAGTCTATACTATATACTCTACATCCGGGGGCAGTATACACATCTACACCTATATACAGCCTATACTATATATTGTACATCCAGGGGCAGTATACACATCTACACCTATATACAGCCTATACTATATACTGTACAGCTAGGGGGCAGTATACACATCTACACCTATATACAGCCTATACTATATACTGTACATCCGGGGGCAGTATACACATCTACACCTATATACAGCCTATACTATATACTGTACATCCGGGGGCATAATACACATCTACACCTATATACAGCCTATACAATATACTGTACATCCAGGGGCAGTATACACATCTACACCTATATACAGCCTATACTATATACTGTACATCCGGGGGCAGTATACACATCTACACCTATATACAGCCTATACTATATACTGTACATCCGGGGGCAGTATACACATCTACACCTATATACAGCCTATACTATATACTGTACATCCGGGGGCAGTATACACATCTACACCTATATACAGCCTATACTATATACTGTACATCCAGGGGCAGTATACACATCTACACCTATATACAGTCTATACTATACACTGTACATCCGGGGGCAGTATACACATCTACACCTATATACAGTCTATACTATATACTGTACATCCGGGGGCAGTATACACATCTACACCTATATACAGCCTATACTATATACTGTACATCCGGGGGCAGTATACACATCTATACCTATATACAGTCTATACTATATACTGTACATCCGGGGGCAGTATACACATCTACACCTATATACAGCCTATACTATATACTGTACATCCGGGGGCAGTATACACATCTACACCTATATACAGCCTATACTATATACTGTACATCCGGGGGCAGTATACACATCTATACCTATATACAGCCTATACTATATACTGTACATCCGGGGGCAGTATACACATCTACACCTATATACAGCCTATACTATATACTGTACATCTGGGGGCAGTATACACATCTATACCTATATACAGTCTATACTATATACTGTACATCCGGGGGCAGTATACACATCTACACCTATATACAGTCTATACTATATACTGTACGTCCGGGGGCAGTATACACATCTACACCTATATACAGCCTATACTATATACTGTACATCCGGGGGCAGTATACACATCTACACCTATATACAGCCTATACTATATACTGTACATCCGGGGGCAGTATACACATCTACACCTATATACAGCCTATACTATATACTGTACATCCGGGGGCAGTATACACATCTACACCTATATACAGTCTATACTATACACTGTACATCCGGGGGCAGTATACACATCTATACCTATATACAGTCTATACTATATACTGTACATCCGGGGGCAGTATACACATCTACACCTATATACAGCATATACTATATACTGTACATCCGGGGGCAGTATACACATCTACACCTATATACAGCCTATACTATATACTGTACATCCGGGGGCAGTATACACATCTACACCTATATACAGCCTATACTATATACTGTACATCCGGGGGCAGTATACACATCTACACCTATATACAGTCTATACTATACACTGTACATCCGGGGGCAGTATACACATCTATACCTATATACAGTCTATACTATATACTGTACATCCGGGGGCAGTATACACATCTACACCTATATACAGCATATACTATATACTGTACATCCGGGGGCAGTATACACATCTACACCTATATACAGCCTATACTATATACTGTACATCAGGGGGCAGTATACACATCTATACCTATATACAGTCTATACTATATACTGTACATCCAGGGGCAGTATACACATCTACACCTATATACAGTCTATACTATATACTGTACATCCAGGGGCAGTATACACATCTACACCTATATACAGCCTATACTATATACTGTACATCCGGGGGCAGTATACACATCTACACCTATATACATTCTATACTATATACTGTACATCCGGGGGCAGTATACACATCTACACCTATATACAGGCTATACTATATACTGTACATCCGGGGGCAGTATACACATCTACACCTATATACAGGCTATACTATATACTGTACATCCGGGGGCAGTATACACATCTATACCTATATACAGCCTATACTATACACTGTACATCCGGGGGCAGTATACACATCTACACCTATATACAGCCTATACTATATACTGTACATCCGGGGGCAGTATACACATCTATACCTATATACAGTCTATACTATATACTGTACATCCAGGGGCAGTATACACATCTACACCTATATACAGTCTATACTATATACTGTACATCCAGGGGCAGTATACACATCTATACCTATATACAGCCTATACTATATACTGTACATCCGGGGGCAGTATACCCATCTACACCTATATACAGCCTATACTATATACCGTACAGCTAGGGGGCAGTATACACAGCTATACCTATATACAGCCTATACTATACACTGTACATCCGGGGGCAGTATACACATCTACACCTATATACAGTCTATACTATATACTGTACATCCGGGGGCAGTATACACATCTATACCTATATACAGCCTATACTATATACTGTACATCCGGGGGCAGTATACACATCAACACCTATATACAGCCTATACTATATACTGTACATCCGGGGGCAGTATACACATCTACACCTATATACAGCCTATACTATATACTGTACATCCGGGGGCAGTATACACATCTACACCTATATACAGTCTATACTATATACTGTACATCCGGGGGCAGTATACACATCTACACCTATATACAGTCTATACTATATACTCTACATCCGGGGGCAGTATACACATCTACACCTATATACAGCCTATACTATATATTGTACATCCAGGGGCAGTATACACATCTACACCTATATACAGCCTATACTATATACTGTACAGCTAGGGGGCAGTATACACATCTACACCTATATACAGCCTATACTATATACTGTACATCCGGGGGCAGTATACACATCTACACCTATATACAGCCTATACTATATACTGTACATCCGGGGGCATAATACACATCTACACCTATATACAGCCTATACAATATACTGTACATCCAGGGGCAGTATACACATCTACACCTATATACAGCCTATACTATATACTGTACATCCGGGGGCAGTATACACATCTACACCTATATACAGCCTATACTATATACTGTACATCCGGGGGCAGTATACACATCTACACCTATATACAGCCTATACTATATACTGTACATCCGGGGGCAGTATACACATCTACACCTATATACAGCCTATACTATATACTGTACATCCAGGGGCAGTATACACATCTACACCTATATACAGTCTATACTATACACTGTACATCCGGGGGCAGTATACACATCTACACCTATATACAGTCTATACTATATACTGTACATCCGGGGGCAGTATACACATCTACACCTATATACAGCCTATACTATATACTGTACATCCGGGGGCAGTATACACATCTATACCTATATACAGTCTATACTATATACTGTACATCCGGGGGCAGTATACACATCTACACCTATATACAGCCTATACTATATACTGTACATCCGGGGGCAGTATACACATCTACACCTATATACAGCCTATACTATATACTGTACATCCGGGGGCAGTATACACATCTATACCTATATACAGCCTATACTATATACTGTACATCCGGGGGCAGTATACACATCTACACCTATATACAGCCTATACTATATACTGTACATCTGGGGGCAGTATACACATCTATACCTATATACAGTCTATACTATATACTGTACATCCGGGGGCAGTATACACATCTACACCTATATACAGTCTATACTATATACTGTACGTCCGGGGGCAGTATACACATCTACACCTATATACAGCCTATACTATATACTGTACATCCGGGGGCAGTATACACATCTACACCTATATACAGCCTATACTATATACTGTACATCCGGGGGCAGTATACACATCTACACCTATATACAGCCTATACTATATACTGTACATCCGGGGGCAGTATACACATCTACACCTATATACAGTCTATACTATACACTGTACATCCGGGGGCAGTATACACATCTATACCTATATACAGTCTATACTATATACTGTACATCCGGGGGCAGTATACACATCTACACCTATATACAGCATATACTATATACTGTACATCCGGGGGCAGTATACACATCTACACCTATATACAGCCTATACTATATACTGTACATCAGGGGGCAGTATACACATCTACACCTATATACAGTCTATACTATAC
This sequence comes from Eleutherodactylus coqui, assembly GCF_035609145.1. NCBI lineage: Eukaryota > Metazoa > Chordata > Amphibia > Anura > Eleutherodactylidae > Eleutherodactylus > Eleutherodactylus coqui. The sequence goes on from NW_027102260.1 coordinate 19,536, forward strand.
ACTGTACATCCGGGGGCAGTATACACATCTACACCTATATACAGGCTATACTATATACTGTACATCCGGGGGCAGTATACACATCTATACCTATATACAGCCTATACTATACACTGTACATCCGGGGGCAGTATACACATCTATACCTATATACAGCCTATACTATATACTGTACATCCGGGGGCAGTATACACATCTACACCTATATACAGCCTATACTATATACTGTACATCCGGGGGCAGTATACACATCTATACCTATATACAGCCTATACTATATACTGTACATCCGGGGGCAGTATACACATCTATACCTATATACAGTCTATACTATATACTGTACATCCAGGGGCAGTATACACATCTACACCTATATACAGCCTATACTATATACTGTACATCCGGGGGCAGTATACACATCTACACCTATATACAGTCTATACTATATACTGTACATCCGGGGGCAGTATACACATCTACACCTATATACAGGCTATACTATATACTGTACATCCGGGGGCAGTATACACATCTACACCTATATACAGGCTATACTATATACTGTACATCCGGGGGCAGTATACACATCTATACCTATATACAGCCTATACTATACACTGTACATCCGGGGGCAGTATACACATCTACACCTATATACAGCCTATACTATATACTGTACATCCGGGGGCAGTATACACATCTATACCTATATACAGTCTATACTATATACTGTACATCCAGGGGCAGTATACACATCTACACCTATATACAGTCTATACTATATACTGTACATCTGGGGGCAGTATACACATCTATACCTATATACAGCCTATACTATATACTGTACATCCGGGGGCAGTATACCCATCTACACCTATATACAGCCTATACTATATACTGTACAGCTAGGGGGCAGTATACACAGCTATACCTATATACAGCCTATACTATACACTGTACATCCGGGGGCAGTATACACATCTACACCTATATACAGTCTATACTATATACTGTACATCCGGGGGGCAGTATACACATCTATACCTATATACAGCCTATACTATATACTGTACATCCGGGGGCAGTATACACATCTACACCTATATACAGCCTATACTATATACTGTACATCCGGGGGCAGTATACACATCTACACCTATATACAGCCTATACTATATACTGTACATCCGGGGGCAGTATACACATCTACACCTATATACAGTCTATACTATATACTGTACATCCAGGGGCAGTATACACATCTACACCTATATACAGCCTATACTATATACTGTACATCCGGGGGCAGTATACACATCTACACCTATATACAGCCTATACTATATACTGTACAGCTAGGGGGCAGTATACACAGCTATACCTATATACAGCCTATACTATACACTGTACATCCGGGGGCAGTATACACATCTACACCTATATACAGTCTATACTATATACTGTACATCCGGGGGGCAGTATACACATCTATACCTATATACAGCCTATACTATATACTGTACATCCGGGGGCAGTATACACATCTACACCTATATACAGCCTATACTATATACTGTACATCCGGGGGCAGTATACACATCTACACCTATATACAGCCTATACTATATACTGTACATCCGGGGGCAGTATACACATCTACACCTATATACAGTCTATACTATATACTGTACATCCAGGGGCAGTATACACATCTACACCTATATACAGCCTATACTATATACTGTACATCCGGGGGCAGTATACACATCTACACCTATATACAGTCTATACTATACACTGTACATCCGGGGGCAGTATACACATCTACACCTATATACAGTCTATACTATACACTGTACATCCGGGGGCAGTATACACATCTACACCTATATACAGTCTATACTATATACTGTACATCCGGGGGCAGTATACACATCTACACCTATATACAGCCTATACTATATACTGTACATCCGGGGGCAGTATACACATCTACACCTATATACAGCCTATACTATACACTGTACATCCGGGGGCAGTATACACATCTACACCTATATACAGTCTATACTATATACTGTACATCCGGGGGCAGTATACACATCTACACCTATATACAGTCTATACTATATACTGTACATCCGGGGGCAGTATACACATCTACACCTATATACATTCTATACTATATACTGTACATCCGGGGACAGTATACACATCTACACCTATATACATTCTATACTATATACTGTACATCCGGGGACAGTATACACATCTATACCTATATACAGCCTATACTATATACTGTACATCCACCATATACTTCTGGAGGGGCAGTATACACATCTACACCTATATACAGCCTATACTATATACTGTACATCCAGGGGCAGTATATACATATATACCTATATACAGCCTATACTATATACTGTACATCTAGGGGCAGTATACACATCTATACCTATATACAGTCTATACTATATACTGTACATCCGGGGGCAGTATACACATCTATACCTATATACAGCCTATACTATATACTGTACATCCACCATATACTTCTGGAGGGGCAGTATACACATCTACACCTATATACAGCCTATACTATATACTGTACATCCAGGGGCAGTATATACATATATACCTATATACAGCCTATACTATATACTGTACATCCAGGGGCAGTATACACATCTATACCTATATACAGCCTATATTATATACTGTACATCCACCGTATACTTCTGGAGGGACAGTATACACATATATACCTATATACAGCCTATACTATATACTGTACATCCAGGGACAGTATACACATCTATACCTATATACAGCCTATACTATATACTGTACATCCAGGGACAGTATACACATCTACACCTATATACAGCCTCTACTGTATACTGTACATCCAGGGACAGTATACACATCTATACCTATATACAGTCTATACTATATACTGTACATCCACTATATACTTCTGGAGGGACAGTATACACATCTACACCTATATACAGCCTATACTATATACTGTACATCCGGGGGCAGTATACACATATACACCTATATACAGCCTATACTATATACTGTATATTCACCATATACATCTATACCTATATACAGCCTATACTATATACTGTACATCCAGGGACAGTATACACATCTACACCTATATACAGCCTATACTATATACTGTACATCCGGGGGCAGTATACACAGCTATACCTATATACAGCCTATACTATATACTGTACATCCAGGGACAGTATGCACATCTACACCAATATACAGTCTATACTATATACTGTACATCCAGGGGCAGTATACACATCTATACCTATATACAGTCTATACTATATACTGTACATCCGGGGGCAGTATACACATCTACACCTATATACAGCCTATACTATGTACTGTACATCCGGGGGCAGTATACACATCTACACCTATATACAGCCTATACTATATACTGTACATCCGGGGGCAGTATACACATCTACACCTATATACAGCCTATACTATATACTGTACATCCGGGGGCAGTATACACATCTACACCTATATACAGCCTATACTATATACTGTACATCCGGGGGCAGTATACACATCTACACCTATATACAGCCTATACTATATACTGTACATCCGGGGGCAGTATACACATCTACACCTATATACAGCCTATACTATATACTGTACATCCGGGGGCAGTATACACATCTACACCTATATACAGTCTATACTATATACCGTACATCCGGGGGCAGTATACACATCTATACCTATATACAGCCTATACTATATACCGTACATCCGGGGGCAGTATACACATCTATACCTATATACAGCCTATACTATATACTGTACATCCGGGGGCAGTATATACATCTATACCTATATACAGTCTATACTATATACTGTACATCCGGGGGCAGTATACACATCTATACCTATATACAGCCTATACTATATACTGTACATCCAGGGGCAGTATACACATCTATACCTATATACAGTCTATACTATATACTGTACATCCGGGGGCAGTATACACATCTACACCTATATACAGTCTATACTATATACTGTACATCCGGGGGCAGTATACACATCTACACCTATATACAGCCTATACTATATACTGTACATCCGGGGGCAGTATACACATCTACACCTATATACAGTCTATACTATATACTGTACATCCAGGGACAGTATACACATCTACACTTATATACAGCCTATACTATATACTGTACATCCAGGGGCAGTATACACATCTATACCTATATACAGTCTATACTATATACTGTACATCCGGGGGCAGTATACACATCTATACCTATATACAGTCTACTATATACTGTACATCCAGGGGCAGTATACACATCTACACCTATATACAGCCTATACTATATACTGTACATCCAGGGGCAGTATACACATCTATACCTATATACAGTCTATACTATATACTGTACATCCGGGGGAAGTATACATATCTATACCTATATACAGTCTATACTATATACTGTACATCCGGGGGAAGTATACACATCTATACCTATATACAGTCTATACTATATACTGTACATCCAGGGGCAGTATACACATCTACACCTATATACAGCCTATACTATATACTGTACATCCGGGGGCAGTATACACATCTACACCTATATACAGCCTATACTATATACTGTACATCCGGGGGCAGTATACACATCTACACCTATATACAGTCTATACTATATACTGTACATCCGGGGGCAGTATACACATCTACACCTATATACAGCCTATACTATATACTGTACATCCGGGGGCAGTATACACATCTACACCTATATACAGTCTATACTATACACTGTACATCCGGGGGCAGTATACACATCTACACCTATATACATTCTATACTATATACTGTACATCCGGGGGCAGTATACACATCTATACCTATATACAGTCTATACTATATACTGTACATCCGGGGGCAGTATACACATCTACACCTATATACAGCCTATACTATATACTGTACAGCTAGGGGGCAGTATACACATCTACACCTATATACAGTCTATACTATATACTGTACATCCGGGGGCAGTATACACATCTACACCTATATACAGCCTATACTATATACTGTACATCCGGGGGCAGTATACACATCTACACCTATATACAGCCTATACTATATACTGTACATCCGGGGGCAGTATACACATCTATACCTATATACAGCCTATACTATATACTGTACATTCAGGGGCAGTATACACATCTATACCTATATACAGCCTATACTATATACTGTACATCCAGGGGCAGTATACACATCTATACCTATATACAGCCTATACTATATACTCTACATCCGGGGGCAGTATACACATCTACACCTATATACAGTCTATACTATATACTGTACATCCGGGGGCAGTATACACATCTACACCTATATACAGCCTATACTATATACTGTACATCCGGGGGCAGTGTACACATCTACACCTATATACAGTCTATACTATATACTGTACATCCGGGGGCAGTGTACACATCTACACCTATATACAGTCTATACTATATACTGTACATCCGGGGGCAGTATACACATCTACACCTATATACAGACTATACTATATACTGTACATCCAGGGGCAGTATACACATCTACACCTATATACAGCCTATACTATATACTGTACATCCGGGGGCAGTATACACATCAACACCTATATACACCCTTTACTATATACTGTACATCCGGGGGCAGTATACACATCTACACCTATATACAGCCTATACTATATACTGTACATCCGGGGGCAGTATACACATCTACACCTATATACAGCCTATACTATATACTGTACATCCGGGGGCAGTATACACATCTACACCTATATACAGCCTATACTATATACTGTACATCCGGGGGCAGTATACACATCTACACCTATATACAGTCTATACTACACACTGTGCATCCGGGGGCAGTATACACATCTACACCTATATACAGTCTATACTATATACACTGTACATCCGGGGGCAGTATACACATCTACACCTATATACATTCTATACTATATACTGTACATCCGGGGGCAGTATACACATCTATACCTATATAAAGCCTATACTATATACTGTACATCCGGGGGCAGTATACACATCTATACCTATATACAGCCTATACTATATACTGTACATCTGGGGGCAGTATACACATCTATACCTATATACAGTCTATACTATATACTGTACATCCGGGGGCAGTATACACATCTATACCTATATACAGCCTATACTATATACTGTACATCCGGGGGCAGTATACACATCTATACCTATATACAGTCTATACTATATACTCTACATCCGGGGGCAGTATACACATCTACACCTATATACAGCCTATACTATATACTGTACATCCAGGGGCAGTATACACATCTACACCTATATACAGCCTATACTATATACTGTACAGCTAGGGGGCAGTATACACATCTACACCTATATACAGCCTATACTATATACTGTACATCCGGGGGCAGTATACACATCTACACCTATATACAGCCTATACTATATACTGTACATCCGGGGGCAGTATACACATCTACACCTATATACAGCCTATACAATATACTGTACATCCGGGGGCAGTATACACATCTACACCTATATACAGCCTATACTATATACTGTACATCCGGGGGCAGTATACACATCTACACCTATATACAGCCTATACTATATACTGTACATCCGGGGGCAGTATACACATCTACACCTATATACAGCCTATACTATATACTGTACATCCGGGGGCAGTATACACATCTACACCTATATACAGCCTATACTATACACTGTACATTCGGGGGCAGTATACACATCTACACCTATATACAGCCTATACTATATACTGTACATCCGGGGGCAGTATACACATCTACACCTATATACAGCCTATACTATATACTGTACATCCGGGGGCAGTATACACATCTACACCTATATACAGCCTATACTATATACTGTACATCCGGGGGCAGTATACACATCTACACCTATATACAGTCTATACTATATACTGTACATCCGGGGGCAGTATACACATCTACACCTATATACAGCCTATACTATATACTGTACATCCGGGGGCAGTATACACATCTACACCTATATACAGCATATACTATATACTGTACATCCGGGGGCAGTATACACATCTATACCTATATACAGCCTATACTATATACTGTACATCCGGGGGCAGTATACACATCTACACCTATCTACAGCCTATACTATATACTGTACATCCGGGGGCAGTATACACATCTACACCTATCTACAGCCTATACTATATACTGTACATCCGGGGGCAGTATACACATCTACACCTATATACAGTCTATACTATATACTGTACATCCAGGGGCAGTATACACATCTACACCTATATACAGCCTATACTATATACTGTACATCCGGGGGCAGTATACACATCTACACCTATATACAGTCTATACTATACACTGTACATCCGGGGGCAGTATACACATCTACACCTATATACAGTCTATACTATATACTGTACATCCGGGGGCAGTATACACATCTACACCTATATACATTCTATACTATATACTGTACATCCGGGGACAGTATACACATCTATACCTATATACAGCCTATACTATATACTGTACATCTACCATATACTTCTGGAGGGGCAGTATACACATCTATACCTATATACAGTCTATACTATATACTGTACATCTACCATATACTTCTGGAGGGACAGTATACACATCTATACCTATATACAGCCTATACTATATACTGTACATCCAGGGACAGTATACACATCTACACCTATATACAGTCTATACTATATACTGTACATCCAGGGACAGTATACACATCTATACCTATATACAGCCCATACTATATACTGTACATCCAGGGACAGTATACACATCTATACCTATATACAGCCTATACTATATACTGTACATCCACCATATACTTCTGGAGGGGCAGTATACACATCTACACCTATATACAGCCTATACTATATACTGTACATCTAGGGGCAGTATACACATCTATACCTATATACAGTCTATACTATATACTGTACATCCGGGGGCAGTATACACATCTATACCTATATACAGCCTATACTATATACTGTACATCCACCATATACTTCTGGAGGGGCAGTATACACATCTACACCTATATACAGCCTATACTATATACTGTACATCCAGGGGCAGTATATACATATATACCTATATACAGCCTATACTATATACTGTACATCCAGGGGCAGTATACACATCTATACCTATATACAGCCTATATTATATACTGTACATCCACCGTATACTTCTGGAGGGACAGTATACACATCTATACCTATATACAGCCTATACTATATACTGTACATCCAGGGACAGTATACACATCTATACCTATATACAGCCTATACTATATACTGTACATCCAGGGACAGTATACACATCTACACCTATATACAGCCTCTACTGTATACTGTACATCCAGGGACAGTATACACATCTATACCTATATACAGTCTATACTATATACTGTACATCCACCATATACTTCTGGAGGGACAGTATACACATCTACACCTATATACAGCCTATACTATATACTGTACATCCAGGGGCAGTATACACATATACACCTATATACAGCCTATACTATATACTGTATATTCACCATATACATCTATACCTATATACAGCCTATACTATATACTGTACATCCAGGGACAGTATACACATCTACACCTATATACAGCCTATACTATATACTGTACATCCAGGGGCAGTATACACATCTACACCTATATACAGCCTATACTATATACTGTACATCCGGGGGCAGTATACACATCTACACCTATATACAGCCTATACTATATACTGTACATCCGGGGGCAGTATACACATCTACACCTATATACAGCCTATACTATATACTGTACATCCGGGGGCAGTATACACATCTACACCTATATACAGCCTATACTATATACTGTACATCCGGGGGCAGTATACACATCTACACCTATATACAGCCTATACTATATACTGTACATCCGGGGGCAGTATACACATCTACACCTATATACAGCATATACTATATACTGTACATCCGGGGGCAGTATACACATCTATACCTATATACAGCCTATACTATATACTGTACATCCGGGGGCAGTATACACATCTACACCTATATACAGCCTATACTATATACTGTACATCCGGGGGCAGTATACACATCTACACCTATCTACAGCCTATACTATATACTGTACATCCGGGGGCAGTATACACATCTACACCTATATACAGTCTATACTATATACTGTACATCCAGGGGCAGTATACACATCTACACCTATATACAGCCTATACTATATACTGTACATCCGGGGGCAGTATACACATCTACACCTATATACAGTCTATACTATACACTGTACATCCGGGGGCAGTATACACATCTACACCTATATACAGTCTATACTATATACTGTACATCCGGGGGCAGTATACACATCTACACCTATATACATTCTATACTATATACTGTACATCCGGGGACAGTATACACATCTATACCTATATACAGCCTATACTATATACTGTACATCTACCATATACTTCTGGAGGGGCAGTATACACATCTATACCTATATACAGTCTATACTATATACAGTACATCCAGGGACAGTATACACATCTATACCTATATACAGCCCATACTATATACTGTACATCCAGGGACAGTATACACATCTATACCTATATACAGCCTATACTATATACTGTACATCCACCATATACTTCTGGAGGGGCAGTATACACATCTACACCTATATACAGCCTATACTATATATTGTACATCCAGGGGCAGTATATACATATATACCTATATACAGCCTATACTATATACTGTACATCTAGGGGCAGTATACACATCTATACCTATATACAGTCTATACTATATACTGTACATCCGGGGGCAGTATACACATCTATACCTATATACAGCCTATACTATATACTGTACATCCACCATATACTTCTGGAGGGGCAGTATACACATCTACACCTATATAAAGCCTATACTATATACTGTACATCCAGGGGCAGTATATACATATATACCTATATACAGCCTATACTATATACTGTACATCCAGGGGCAGTATACACATCTATACCTATATACAGCCTATATTATATACTGTACATCCACCGTATACTTCTGGAGGGACAGTATACACATCTATACCTATATACAGCCTATACTATATACTGTACATCCAGGGACAGTATACACATCTATACCTATATACAGCCTATACTATATACTGTACATCCAGGGACAGTATACACATCTACACCCATATACAGCCTCTACTGTATACTGTACATCCAGGGACAGTATACACATCTATACCTATATACAGTCTATACTATATACTGTACATCCACCATATACTTCTGGAGGGACAGTATACACATCTACACCTATATACAGCCTATACTATATACTGTACATCCGGGGGCAGTATACACATATACACCTATATACAGCCTATACTATATACTGTATATTCACCATATACATCTATACCTATATACAGCCTATACTATATACTGTACATCCAGGGACAGTATACACATCTACACCTATATACAGCCTATACTATATACTGTACATCCGGGGGCAGTATACACAGCTATACCTATATACAGCCTATACTATATACTGTACATCCAGGGACAGTATGCACATCTACACCTATATACAGCCTATACTATATACTGTACATCCGGGGGCAGTATACACATCTATACCTATATACAGTCTATACTATATACTGTACATCCAGGGGCAGTATACACATCTACACCTATATACAGCCTATACTATATACTGTACATCCAGGGGCAGTATACACATCTACACCTATATACAGTCTATACTATATACTGTACATCCGGGGGCAGTATACACATCTACACCTATATACAGCCTATACTATATACTGTACATCCAGGGGCAGTATACACATCTACACCTATATACAGCCTATACTATATACTGTACATCCGGGGGCAGTATACACATCTACACCTATATACAGCCTATACTATATACTGTACATCCAGGGGCAGTATACACATCTACACCTATATACAGCCTATACTATATACTGTACATCCGGGGGCAGTATACACATCTACACCTATATACAGCCTATACTATATACTGTACATCCGGGGGCAGTATACACATCTACACCTATATACAGCCTATACTATATACTGTACATCCGGGGGCAGTATACACATCTACACCTATATACAGTCTATACTATATACTGTACATCCGGGGCAGTATACACATCTACACCTATATACAGTCTATACTATATACTGTACATCCGGGGGCAGTATACACATCTACACCTATATACAGCCTATACTATATACTGTACATCCGGGGGCAGTATACACATCTACACCTATATACAGCATATACTATATACTGTACATCCGGGGGCAGTATACACATCTATACCTATATACAGCCTATACTATATACTGTACATCCGGGGGCAGTATACACATCTACACCTATATACAGCCTATACTATATACTGTACATCCGGGGGCAGTATACACATCTACACCTATCTACAGCCTATACTATATACTGTACATCCGGGGGCAGTATACACATCTACACCTATCTACAGCCTATACTATATACTGTACATCCGGGGGCAGTATACACATCTACACCTATATACAGTCTATACTATATACTGTACATCCAGGGACAGTATACACATCTACACCTATATACAGCCTATACTATATACTGTACATCCGGGGGCAGTATACACATCTACAACTATATACAGTCTATACTATATACTGTACATCCGGGGGCAGTATACACATCTACACCTATATACATTCTATACTATATACTGTACATCCGGGGACAGTATACACATCTATACCTATATACAGCCTATACTATATACTGTACATCTACCATATACTTCTGGAGGGGCAGTATACACATCTATACCTATATACAGTCTATACTATATACTGTACATCTACCATATACTTCTGGAGGGACAGTATACACATCTATACCTATATACAGCCTATACTATATACTGTACATCCAGGGACAGTATACACATCTACACCTATATACAGTCTATACTATATACTGTACATCCAGGGACAGTATACACATCTATACCTATATACAGCCCATACTATATACTGTACATCCAGGGAAAGTATACACATCTATACCTATATACAGCCTATACTATATACTGTACATCCACCATATACTTCTGGAGGGGCAGTATACACATCTACACCTATATACAGCCTATACTATATACTGTACATCCAGGGGCAGTATATACATATATACCTATATACAGCCTATACTATATACTGTACATCTAGGGGCAGTATACACATCTATACCTATATACAGTCTATACCATATACTGTACATCCGGGGGCAGTATACACATCTATACCTATATACAGCCTATACTATATACTGTACATCCACCACATACTTCTGGAGGGGCAGTATACACATCTACACCTATATACAGCCTATACTATATACTGTACATCCAGGGGCAGTATATACATATATACCTATATACAGCCTATACTATATACTGTACATCCAGGGGCAGTATACACATCTATACCTATATACAGCCTATATTATATACTGTACATCCACCGTATACTTCTGGAGGGACAGTATACACATCTATACCTATATACAGCCTATACTATATACTGTACATCCAGGGACAGTATACACATCTATACCTATATACAGCCTATACTATATACTGTACATCCAGGGACAGTATACACATCTACACCTATATACAGCCTCTACTGTATACTGTACATCCAGGGACAGTATACACATCTATACCTATATACAGTCTATACTATATACTGTACATCCACCATATACTTCTGGAGGGACAGTATACACATCTACACCTATATACAGCCTATACTATATACTGTACATCCGGGGGCAGTATACACATATACACCTATATACAGCCTATACTATATACTGTATATTCACCATATACATCTATACCTATATACAGCCTATACTATATACTGTACATCCAGGGACAGTATACACATCTACACCTATATACAGTCTATACTATATACTGTACATCCGGGGGAAGTATACACATCTATACCTATATACAGTCTATACTATATACTGTACATCCAGGGGCAGTATACACATCTACACCTATATACAGCCTATACTATATACTGTACATCCGGGGGCAGTATACACATCTACACCTATATACAGCCTATACTATATACTGTACATCCGGGGGCAGTATACACATCTACACCTATATACAGTCTATACTATATACTGTACATCCGGGGGCAGTATACACATCTACACCTATATACAGCCTATACTATATACTGTACATCCGGGGGCAGTATACACATCTACACCTATATACAGTCTATACTATACACTGTACATCCGGGGGCAGTATACACATCTACACCTATATACATTCTATACTATATACTGTACATCCGGGGGCAGTATACACATCTATACCTATATACAGTCTATACTATACACTGTACATCCGGGGGCAGTATACACATCTAAACCTATATACAGCCTATACTATATACTGTACAGCTAGGGGGCAGTATACACATCTACACCTATATACAGTCTATACTATATACTGTACATCCGGGGGCAGTATACACATCTACACCTATATACAGCCTATACTATATACTGTACATCCGGGGGCAGTATACACATCTATACCTATATACAGCCTATACTATACACTGTACATCCGGGGGCAGTATACACATCTATACCTATATACAGCCTATACTATATACTGTACATCCAGGGGCAGTATACACATCTATACCTATATACAGCCTATACTATATACTGTACATCCGGGGGCAGTATACACATCTATACCTATATACAGCCTATACTATATACTCTACATCCGGGGGCAGTATACACATCTACACCTATATACAGTCTATACTATATACTGTACATCCGGGGGCAGTATACACATCTACACCTATATACAGCCTATACTATATACTGTACATCCGGGGGCAGTATACACATCTACACCTATATACAGCCTATACTATATACTGTACATCCGGGGGCAGTATACACATCTACACCTATATACAGCCTATACTATATACTGTACATCCGGGGGCAGTATACACATCTACACCTATATACAGCCTATACTATATACTGTACATCCGGGGGCAGTATACACATCTACACCTATATACAGCCTATACTATATACTGTACATCCGGGGGCAGTATACACATCTACACCTATATACAGTCTATACTACACACTGTACATCCGGGGGCAGTATACACATCTACACCTATATACAGTCTATACTATATACTGTACATCCGGGGGCAGTATACACATCTACACCTATATACATTCTATACTATATACTGTACATCCGGGGGCAGTATACACATCTATACCTATATACAGCCTATACTATATACTGTACATCCGGGGGCAGTATACACATCTATACCTATATACAGCCTATACTATATACTGTACATCCGGGGGCAGTATACACATCTATACCTATATACAGTCTATACTATATACTGTACATCCGGGGGCAGTATACACATCTATACCTATATACAGCCTATACTATATACTGTACATCCGGGGGCAGTATACACATCTATACCTATATACAGTCTATACTATATACTCTACATCCGGGGGCAGTATACACATCTACACCTATATACAGCCTATACTATATACTCTACATCCGGGGGCAGTATACACATCTACACCTATATACAGCCTATACTATATACTGTACATCCAGGGGCAGTATACACATCTACACCTATATACAGCCTATACTATATACTGTACAGCTAGGGGGCAGTATACACATCTACACCTATATACAGCCTATACTATATACTGTACATCCGGGGGCAGTATACACATCTACACCTATATACAGCCTATACTATATACTGTACATCCGGGGGCAGTATACACATCTACACCTATATACAGCCTATACAATATACTGTACATCCGGGGGCAGTATACACATCTACACCTATATACAGCCTATACAATATACTGTACATCCGGGGGCAGTATACACATCTACACCTATATACAGCCTATACTATATACTGTACATCCGGGGGCAGTATACACATCTACACCTATATACAGCCTATACTATATACTGTACATCCGGGGGCAGTATACACATCTACACCTATATACAGCCTATACTATACACTGTACATCCGGGGGCAGTATACACATCTACACCTATATACAGCCTATACTATACACTGTACATCCGGGGGCAGTATACACATCTACACCTATATACAGTCTATACTATACACTGTACATCCGGGGGCAGTATACACATCTACACCTATATACAGTCTATACTATATACTGTACATCCGGGGGCAGTATACACATCTACACCTATATACAGCCTATACTATATACTGTACATCCGGGGGCAGTATACACATCTATACCTATATACAGCCTATACTATATACTGTACATCCGGGGGCAGTATACACATCTACACCTATATACAGCCTATACTATATACTGTACATCCGGGGGCAGTATACACATCTACACCTATATACAGCCTATACTATATACTGTACATCCGGGGGCAGTATACACATCTATACCTATATACAGCCTATACTATATACTGTACATCCTAGGGCAGTATACACATCTATACCTATATACAGCCTATACTATATACTGTACATCCGGGGGCAGTATACACATCTACACCTATATACAGCCTATACTATATACTGTACATCTGGGGGCAGTATACACATCTATACCTATATACAGCCTATACTATATACTGTACATCAGGGGGCAGTATACACATCTATACCTATATACAGTCTATACTATATACTGTACATCCAGGGGCAGTATACACATCTACACCTATATACAGTCTATACTATATACTGTACATCCAGGGGCAGTATACACATCTACACCTATATACAGCCTATACTATATACTGTACATCCGGGGGCAGTATACACATCTACACCTATATACATTCTATACTATATACTGTACATCCGGGGGCAGTATACACATCTACACCTATATACAGGCTATACTATATACTGTACATCCGGGGGCAGTATACACATCTACACCTATATACAGGCTATACTATATACTGTACATCCGGGGGCAGTATACACATCTATACCTATATACAGCCTATACTATACACTGTACATCCGGGGGCAGTATACACATCTACACCTATATACAGCCTATACTATATACTGTACATCCGGGGGCAGTATACACATCTATACCTATATACAGTCTATACTATATACTGTACATCCAGGGGCAGTATACACATCTACACCTATATACAGTCTATACTATATACTGTACATCCAGGGGCAGTATACACATCTATACCTATATACAGCCTATACTATATACTGTACATGCGGGGGCAGTATACCCATCTACACCTATATACAGCCTATACTATATACCGTACAGCTAGGGGGCAGTATACACAGCTATACCTATATACAGCCTATACTATACACTGTACATCCGGGGGCAGTATACACATCTACACCTATATACAGTCTATACTATATACTGTACATCCGGGGGCAGTATACACATCTATACCTATATACAGCCTATACTATATACTGTACATCCGGGGGCAGTATACACATCAACACCTATATACAGCCTATACTATATACTGTACATCCGGGGGCAGTATACACATCTACACCTATATACAGCCTATACTATATACTGTACATCCGGGGGCAGTATACACATCTACACCTATATACAGTCTATACTATATACTGTACATCCGGGGGCAGTATACACATCTACACCTATATACAGTCTATACTATATACTCTACATCCGGGGGCAGTATACACATCTACACCTATATACAGCCTATACTATATATTGTACATCCAGGGGCAGTATACACATCTACACCTATATACAGCCTATACTATATACTGTACAGCTAGGGGGCAGTATACACATCTACACCTATATACAGCCTATACTATATACTGTACATCCGGGGGCAGTATACACATCTACACCTATATACAGCCTATACTATATACTGTACATCCGGGGGCATAATACACATCTACACCTATATACAGCCTATACAATATACTGTACATCCAGGGGCAGTATACACATCTATACCTATATACAGCCTATACTATATACTGTACATCCGGGGGCAGTATACACATCTATACCTATATACAGTCTATACTATATACTGTACATCCGGGGGCAGTATACACATCTATACCTATATACAGCCTATACTATATACTGTACATCCGGGGGCAGTATACACATCTATACCTATATACAGTCTATACTATATACTCTACATCCGGGGGCAGTATACACATCTACACCTATATACAGTCTATACTATATACTCTACATCCGGGGGCAGTATACACATCTACACCTATATACAGCCTATACTATATACTGTACATCCAGGGGCAGTATACACATCTACACCTATATACAGCCTATACTATATACTGTACAGCTAGGGGGCAGTATACACATCTACACCTATATACAGCCTATACTATATACTGTACATCCGGGGGCAGTATACACATCTACACCTATATACAGCCTATACTATATACTGTACATCCGGGGGCAGTATACACATCTACACCTATATACAGCCTATACAATATACTGTACATCCGGGGGCAGTATACACATCTACACCTATATACAGCCTATACAATATACTGTACATCCGGGGGCAGTATACACATCTACACCTATATACAGCCTATACTATATACTGTACATCCGGGGGCAGTATACACATCTACACCTATATACAGCCTATACTATATACTGTACATCCGGGGGCAGTATACACATCTACACCTATATACAGCCTATACTATACACTGTACATCCGGGGGCAGTATACACATCTACACCTATATACAGCCTATACTATACACTGTACATCCGGGGGCAGTATACACATCTACACCTATATACAGTCTATACTAGACACTGTACATCCGGGGGCAGTATACACATCTACACCTATATACAGTCTATACTATATACTGTACATCCGGGGGCAGTATACACATCTACACCTATATACAGCCTATACTATATACTGTACATCCGGGGGCAGTATACACATCTATACCTATATACAGCCTATACTATATACTGTACATCCGGGGGCAGTATACACATCTACACCTATATACAGCCTATACTATATACTGTACATCCGGGGGCAGTATACACATCTACACCTATATACAGCCTATACTATATACTGTACATCCGGGGGCAGTATACACATCTATACCTATATACAGCCTATACTATATACTGTACATCCGGGGGCAGTATACACATCTATACCTATATACAGCCTATACTATATACTGTACATCCGGGGGCAGTATACACATCTACACCTATATACAGCCTATACTATATACTGTACATCTGGGGGCAGTATACACATCTATACCTATATACAGCCTATACTATATACTGTACATCAGGGGGCAGTATACACATCTATACCTATATACAGTCTATACTATATACTGTACATCCAGGGGCAGTATACACATCTACACCTATATACAGTCTATACTATATACTGTACATCCAGGGGCAGTATACACATCTACACCTATATACAGCCTATACTATATACTGTACATCCGGGGGCAGTATACACATCTACACCTATATACATTCTATACTATATACTGTACATCCGGGGGCAGTATACACATCTACACCTATATACAGGCTATACTATATACTGTACATCCGGGGGCAGTATACACATCTACACCTATATACAGGCTATACTATATACTGTACATCCGGGGGCAGTATACACATCTATACCTATATACAGCCTATACTATACACTGTACATCCGGGGGCAGTATACACATCTACACCTATATACAGCCTATACTATATACTGTACATCCGGGGGCAGTATACACATCTATACCTATACACAGTCTATACTATATACTGTACATCCAGGGGCAGTATACACATCTACACCTATATACAGTCTATACTATATACTGTACATCCAGGGGCAGTATACACATCTATACCTATATACAGCCTATACTATATACTGTACATCCGGGGGCAGTATACCCATCTACACCTATATACAGCCTATACTATATACCGTACAGCTAGGGGGCAGTATACACAGCTATACCTATATACAGCCTATACTATACACTGTACATCCGGGGGCAGTATACACATCTACACCTATATACAGTCTATACTATATACTGTACATCCGGGGGCAGTATACACATCTATACCTATATACAGCCTATACTATATACTGTACATCCGGGGGCAGTATACACATCAACACCTATATACAGCCTATACTATATACTGTACATCCGGGGGCAGTATACACATCTACACCTATATACAGCCTATACTATATACTGTACATCCGGGGGCAGTATACACATCTACACCTATATACAGTCTATACTATATACTGTACATCCGGGGGCAGTATACACATCTACACCTATATACAGTCTATACTATATACTCTACATCCGGGGGCAGTATACACATCTACACCTATATACAGCCTATACTATATATTGTACATCCAGGGGCAGTATACACATCTACACCTATATACAGCCTATACTATATACTGTACAGCTAGGGGGCAGTATACACATCTACACCTATATACAGCCTATACTATATACTGTACATCCGGGGGCAGTATACACATCTACACCTATATACAGCCTATACTATATACTGTACATCCGGGGGCATAATACACATCTACACCTATATACAGCCTATACAATATACTGTACATCCAGGGGCAGTATACACATCTACACCTATATACAGCCTATACTATATACTGTACATCCGGGGGCAGTATACACATCTACACCTATATACAGCCTATACTATATACTGTACATCCGGGGGCAGTATACACATCTACACCTATATACAGCCTATACTATATACTGTACATCCGGGGGCAGTATACACATCTACACCTATATACAGCCTATACTATATACTGTACATCCAGGGGCAGTATACACATCTACACCTATATACAGTCTATACTATACACTGTACATCCGGGGGCAGTATACACATCTACACCTATATACAGTCTATACTATATACTGTACATCCGGGGGCAGTATACACATCTACACCTATATACAGCCTATACTATATACTGTACATCCGGGGGCAGTATACACATCTATACCTATATACAGTCTATACTATATACTGTACATCCGGGGGCAGTATACACATCTACACCTATATACAGCCTATACTATATACTGTACATCCGGGGGCAGTATACACATCTACACCTATATACAGCCTATACTATATACTGTACATCCGGGGGCAGTATACACATCTATACCTATATACAGCCTATACTATATACTGTACATCCGGGGGCAGTATACACATCTACACCTATATACAGCCTATACTATATACTGTACATCTGGGGGCAGTATACACATCTATACCTATATACAGTCTATACTATATACTGTACATCCGGGGGCAGTATACACATCTACACCTATATACAGTCTATACTATATACTGTACATCCAGGGGCAGTATACACATCTACACCTATATACAGCCTATACTATATACTGTACATCCGGGGGCAGTATACACATCTACACCTATATACAGCCTATACTATATACTGTACATCCGGGGGCAGTATACACATCTACACCTATATACAGCCTATACTATATACTGTACATCCGGGGGCAGTATACACATCTACACCTATATACAGCCTATACTATATACTGTACATCCGGGGGCAGTATACACATCTACACCTATATACAGCCTATACTATATACTGTACATCCGGGGGCAGTATACACATCTACACCTATATACAGCATATACTATATACTGTACATCCGGGGGCAGTATACACATCTACACCTATATACAGCCTATACTATATACTGTACATCAGGGGGCAGTATACACATCTACACCTATATACAGTCTATACTATACACTGTACATCCGGGGGCAGTATACACATCTACACCTATATACAGTCTATACTATATACTGTACGTCCGGGGGCAGTATACACATCTACACCTATATACAGCCTATACTATATACTGTACATCCGGGGGCAGTATACACATCTACACCTATATACAGCCTATACTATATACTGTACATCCGGGGGCAGTATACACATCTACACCTATATACAGCCTATACTATATACTGTACATCCGGGGGCAGTATACACATCTACACCTATATACAGTCTATACTATACACTGTACATCCAGGGGCAGTATACACATCTATACCTATATACAGTCTATACTATATACTGTACATCCGGGGGCAGTATACACATCTATACCTATATACAGTCTATACTATACACTGTACATCCGGGGGCAGTATACACATCTATACCTATATACAGTCTATACTATATACTGTACATCCGGGGGCAGTATACACATCTACACCTATATACAGGCTATACTATATACTGTACATCCGGGGCAGTATACACATCTACACCTATATACAGGCTATACTATATACTGTACATCCGGGGGCAGTATACACATCTATACCTATATACAGCCTATACTATACACTGTACATCCGGGGGCAGTATACACATCTATACCTATATACAGCCTATACTATATACTGTACATCCGGGGCAGTATACACATCTACACCTATATACAGCCTATACTATATACTGTACATCCGGGGGCAGTATACACATCTATACCTATATACAGCCTATACTATATACTGTACATCCGGGGGCAGTATACACATCTATACTATATACAGTCTATACTATATACTGTACATCCAGGGGCAGTATACACATCTACACCTATATACAGCCTATACTATATACTGTACATCCGGGGGCAGTATACACATCTACACCTATATACAGTCTATACTATATACTGTACATCCGGGGGCAGTATACACATCTACACCTATATACAGGCTATACTATATACTGTACATCCGGGGGCAGTATACACATCTACACCTATATACAGGCTATACTATATACTGTACATCCGGGGCAGTATACACATCTATACCTATATACAGCCTATACTATACACTGTACATCCGGGGGCAGTATACACATCTACACCTATATACAGCCTATACTATATACTGTACATCCGGGGGCAGTATACACATCTATACCTATATACAGTCTATACTATATACTGTACATCCAGGGGCAGTATACACATCTACACCTATATACAGTCTATACTATATACTGTACATCTGGGGGCAGTATACACATCTATACCTATATACAGCCTATACTATATACTGTACATCCGGGGGCAGTATACCCATCTACACCTATATACAGCCTTATACTATATACTGTACAGCTAGGGGGCAGTATACACAGCTATACCTATATACAGCCTATACTATACACTGTACATCCGGGGGCAGTATACACATCTACACCTATATACAGTCTATACTATATACTGTACATCCGGGGGGCAGTATACACATCTATACCTATATACAGCCTATACTATATACTGTACATCCGGGGCAGTATACACATCTACACCTATATACAGCCTATACTATATACTGTACATCCGGGGGCAGTATACACATCTACACTATATACAGCCTATACTATATACTGTACATCCGGGGGCAGTATACACATCTACACCTATATACAGTCTATACTATATACTGTACATCCAGGGGCAGTATACACATCTACACCTATATACAGCCTATACTATATACTGTACATCCGGGGGCAGTATACACATCTACACCTATATACAGTCTATACTATACACTGTACATCCGGGGGCAGTATACACATCTACACCTATATACAGTCTATACTATACACTGTACATCCGGGGGCAGTATACACATCTACACCTATATACAGTCTATACTATATACTGTACATCCGGGGGCAGTATACACATCTACACCTATATACAGCCTATACTATATACTGTACATCCGGGGGCAGTATACACATCTACACCTATATACAGCCTATACTATACACTGTACATCCGGGGGCAGTATACACATCTACACCTATATACAGTCTATACTATATACTGTACATCCGGGGGCAGTATACACATCTACACCTATATACAGTCTATACTATATACTGTACATCCGGGGGCAGTATACACATCTACACCTATATACATTCTATACTATATACTGTACATCCGGGGACAGTATACACATCTATACCTATATACAGCCTATACTATATACTGTACATCTACCATATACTTCTGGAGGGGCAGTATACACATCTATACCTATATACAGTCTATACTATATACTGTACATCTACCATATACTTCTGGAGGGACAGTATACACATCTATACCTATATACAGCCTATACTATATACTGTACATCCAGGGACAGTATACACATCTACACCTATATACAGTCTATACTATATACTGTACATCCAGGGACAGTATACACATCTATACCTATATACAGCCCATACTATATACTGTACATCCAGGGACAGTATACACATCTATACCTATATACAGCCTATACTATATACTGTACATCCACCATATACTTCTGGAGGGGCAGTATACACATCTACACCTATATACAGCCTATACTATATACTGTACATCCAGGGCAGTATATACATATATACCTATATACAGCCTATACTATATACTGTACATCTAGGGGCAGTATACACATCTATACCTATATACAGTCTATACTATATACTGTACATCCGGGGGCAGTATACACATCTATACCTATATACAGCCTATACTATATACTGTACATCCACCATATACTTCTGGAGGGGCAGTATACACATCTACACCTATATACAGCCTATACTATATACTGTACATCCAGGGGCAGTATATACATATATACCTATATACAGCCTATACTATATACTGTACATCCAGGGGCAGTATACACATCTATACCTATATACAGCCTATATTATATACTGTACATCCACCGTATACTTCTGGAGGGACAGTATACACATATATACCTATATACAGCCTATACTATATACTGTACATCCAGGGACAGTATACACATCTATACCTATATACAGCCTATACTATATACTGTACATCCAGGGACAGTATACACATCTACACCTATATACAGCCTCTACTGTATACTGTACATCCAGGGACAGTATACACTTCTATACCTATATACAGTCTATACTATATACTGTACATCCACTATATACTTCTGGAGGGACAGTATACACATCTACACCTATATACAGCCTATACTATATACTGTACATCCGGGGCAGTATACCCATCTACACCTATATACAGCCTATACTATATACCGTACAGCTAGGGGGCAGTATACACAGCTATACCTATATACAGCCTATACTATACACTGTACATCCGGGGGCAGTATACACATCTACACCTATATACAGTCTATACTATATACTGTACATCCGGGGGCAGTATACACATCTATACCTATATACAGCCTATACTATATACTGTACATCCGGGGGCAGTATACACATCAACACCTATATACAGCCTATACTATATACTGTACATCCGGGGGCAGTATACACATCTACACCTATATACAGCCTATACTATATACTGTACATCCGGGGGCAGTATACACATCTACACCTATATACAGTCTATACTATATACTGTACATCCGGGGGCAGTATACACATCTACACCTATATACAGTCTATACTATATACTCTACATCCGGGGGCAGTATACACATCTACACCTATATACAGCCTATACTATATATTGTACATCCAGGGGCAGTATACACATCTACACCTATATACAGCCTATACTATATACTGTACAGCTAGGGGGCAGTATACACATCTACACCTATATACAGCCTATACTATATACTGTACATCCGGGGGCAGTATACACATCTACACCTATATACAGCCTATACTATATACTGTACATCCGGGGGCATAATACACATCTACACCTATATACAGCCTATACAATATACTGTACATCCAGGGGCAGTATACACATCTATACCTATATACAGCCTATACTATATACTGTACATCCGGGGCAGTATACACATCTATACCTATATACAGTCTATACTATATACTGTACATCCGGGGGCAGTATACACATCTATACCTATATACAGCCTATACTATATACTGTACATCCGGGGCAGTATACACATCTATACCTATATACAGTCTATACTATATACTCTACATCCGGGGGCAGTATACACATCTACACCTATATACAGTCTATACTATATACTCTACATCCGGGGGCAGTATACACATCTACACCTATATACAGCCTATACTATATACTGTACATCCAGGGGCAGTATACACATCTACACCTATATACAAGCCTATACTATATACTGTACAGCTAGGGGGCAGTATACACATCTACACCTATATACAGCCTATACTATATACTGTACATCCGGGGGCAGTATACACATCTACACCTATATACAGCCTATACTATATACTGTACATCCGGGGGCAGTATACACATCTACACCTAA